>NC_056727.1:586516808-586619308 GCF_019279795.1 Protopterus annectens | reverse complement strand
ACTCTGTGTATGTACTTATCTTGCTGTCATTTGTAGTCTTGAGGTTGGACCATGGGTGTTGGACACACTATAACTACAACCTTCTTATAGCTGCTTTATACCTTTCTTACCTGGCAGACCTGTGGAGGACATTTCTGTTAACACTACCTGACTGTTTCTACACATATTCACAAAATCCTAGGTGAAAGTATGCATGCAGCTTACTACCATTCCCGGGATTCAAACCATGCCTGTTTGTGCATAAAATACAACAAAAGCTTTTGTGTTTCATCAGAACAAGCTATCGAGAAACTGCTGTCACTTCCTTGACTGTTTTCTGTCGAATACTCTTTTGGTTGTACAATCTGACCTTGTAATTACGACATTCTTATACATATATTCCTATACATACCTTTTGACATAGCACAGTCTGGAAAACAGGGGTTAACACAACATTACTATTCAGATATCAGATATTGGTGCATGAAACATTTCATATCAGTTAATCTCATGTCTTACAAAGGCACTAACTTTGTCAGATGAGACTTTATTGTTTAATGCTTTCATTGCTATAATAGCTGTGCATAACCTGTACACATTTCAATTCATACAATACCAAAGTAAACACAACCAGTTCAGGGTTTAGAATTTTACTGACAGGCAGTCATTATATATAACCTATATGACACTATCAATTCATACAATACCAAAGTAAACACAACCAGTTCAGGGTTTAGAATTTTACTGACAGGCAGTTATTATATATAACCTATATGACACTATTACTGAAATATTGTCTGGTTTATTCATTACAAACCATACCCATTTTTAATATTGCAAGGTGACGTTCTACTCCTTCATATTTATTTGGTATGAATACTACAAGCTAGATTGTTACTCACCAACCTCGCAATGCAGCCTTAGCAGCCTGCTTGCATGGGCTTCCTGGTTTGCAACCCACTCGGCTGGAGCTGTAAAGAAGATAGAGAAACATTTATGCATACCTATCTGTTATATACACAGGCTGGACTTTGGTAAACAGTTATTGATATTAGTACTTACACACACCTGGGACATTCCTCTGCCATGTATCTTGGACCCACTGGTCCAAGAGCTCCCTCTTCCTCCTCTTCAAGTCAGCAAAGTGGTGCCTGACCTGCTCAACAGTCTAAGGGTTGCCAGTGGCACTGGTGAGATCGCAGGTTACGCTTTCCCAGGCCTCCACTTTGTACTGGGAGCCCTGGTACTGGTCCTGCAACAGTCTCAGATCATATTTTTTTTACAAGGAGTCTAACCATGACCCTGGACTCCTACATGCCCCAGCGCTGTGGCCGAAAGTGTACACCCTCTCCAACTCCAGCCATAGTGCCTACAGTGGGAAGCTACAACCGGTTATGAGCTGTATTCCAGCCTGTGAGGTTTAAATCTGGCCAATTTTCTGCCCTTTGCCATGATTGGATGGTACTGAATATGCTAAGCTAAGTGCCAGGCAAATCCGCTTAGCTGTTATACGCATTGCTTAAAGGGGTAGATGCTAAGCAGTGCTTACCAGTTCACAAATTCGCTTAGCTACGCTAATTCTTGCTTAGAAATTACATTAAAGTAATGCTTATACTGACTAAGCATAGCTGAGCACAAGTTAGCATTGTTCAGCTTTCCTTTTACAGACTATCAGCATTGTGTAGTTGATTCCTCATAAATGACATATTATGATATGTATGCCTACCTTCTATAACATCCTCCTATGTGCTTTCATTACAATGCATTCTTTTGTGGCTATGCTGCATGGGACACTTGTATTTCCAATGGGGTTTCACATCTATACTACACTGACACCTCACATTTGGACCTACTACACTAACCTGGTTAACATATATATATATATATATATATATATATATATATATATATATATATATATATATATATAGTATTCACTACCTACTGATAACAAGCCATATTTATGCTATTTCACTTTACACTGTGTGCAGCCGTATATTTGTATTTAGCTCATTGGTATGCATAAGCTAGACTAAGCAGAGATGTGCGACACACAGTCTCACTCAGCTACGCTTAAACTTTATTGCGGACAGAAAGAAAAATACATATGTGTTTTATTTTTATTTACTGTAGGGGTTTTCACATTGTTTTCTGCATCATTATCTATGTATTGCTCTTACAAACTTAGAAAGTTGATAGGATAAACAGGGTTTTTATTAGCTTAATGTTTTGGTCCCGTGGAGTCAGGGAGGTACACATTTTAGGAGGAACACACCAAAATATATGAGTCAACTATCTGTACACATTTCAAGAATAGTTGAGAGGTAAGCTCCACGGACATACCTCACCTGTACAGATTTTCACAGAATGTCCAGATTTTTGCCTCCTATTTTGGTGTGTTCCTCCTAAAATCCATACTTTTTTGACAAATAGCTGAGGATTGACGTCATTATAATGATAAACATTTGATTCAAGACTCCACATCCTTTAGAAAATTCATGCTAATGCAAAACCTATTATTCTGTCAACTTTCTAAGTTTGTAAGAGCAATATAGGCTTTGTCCAGATGTTTTGCTCTAAAAGGTTGAGAGGTATATCCATGGACAGTAACAGGTGTCCGCTGACACTTTCGCTGCTTTCTATTGACATACGGTAACTCTGGAGTGCAAGGGGCATGTATATTGTAAGAGCACTGCTCTCGGTCACACCCTCTGTGCTCGTACATAGATGCAAGTCCATGTAGGAATACAGCAGCGCACCTTCATGCATATGCAAGGTGCGCTGCTGTTCTATACGGACATGGGACTATCCATGTAAAAATAACTCTATTCTTACACAGAGAGTTGGTGAATCTGGATGTAGTGTTTATTACTAAGGCTGCTTGCATTGCAGAAGAAAGTCTTTTACTATGTGGTTAGATCTATGGTTTTAAGTGGACTTTGTTTCTGTAGTATAGTTTTTCCCTGAGGCCATGTGTTCCAAAGTAACTCCTGTTAATCTGCAACCTACCAGATTGATATTACATCAGAAATGATCTCCATGCCCACTAATACATACCTGATTACTCACTAAAGTTTTACTTTCCTTTTTAGGACTATTCTGTATGAAATAGTAGAATATGTCTCAAGTGTTATTATCTGGTGCAACTTACAACCCTCACCTCTGCATGTATCATAGATTTTTCTTTTTGATTATTCATGCATTCAAAGTAATTATAATATACTAGTGTCTATGCTTTAATGCATAATGAACCATGGTGATACATGCATATCCTAAACCTTAGGAAAACACACTAGAGTGATATACTCTTTATTATTTTCACAGTTAACAGCCTATTAAGTATTCATAAGGAGGTCTCTAAGCTCCAGCAAGTATTTCGGCTAAAAAGGTCTCAGCAACTCATGTCAGAGTCTTCACTGAAACCTTTGGTATAATAACCTTCTATATGGTTACTTTCTTTCAGCTGCAATCTTCCAAATTACTATGGACTGTGGATCCCCTGGGTAGCAGGACATTGCCATCAGTATCTCCCTTTGTCCACAATCTAGCATCACATACTGGCTAGCAATCTATGATAACACACGTGCACACTAGGTCCTACTGAGGATTCAGAAAAGAATGGGAAGACTGGAGTCAAGGCAAAGAGGCAGGAAGCTTGGCATAAGTAGACACCCCACTCTAGCCACCCCTGTAACCTTAGAAAAACTGTGGGAGGCTTTGACCCAAACATCCAAACCTACAGCAGCCGCCTCCTTGAGCTAGATGCCTATATATATATATATATATATATATATATATATATATATATATATATATGGTTCCCTATCAGAAGCCTGAAACACTATAAGCCTGAAAATCAAAATCCTGAAAACTATAGACTGAAAGTTCAAAATCCTGAAAGCCCAAAATCCTGAAACTCAAAATCCTGAAAACACAAATAATACTAATATGTCACTATAAAGACACTAATATCTACCAACTGACCCTGACCCTAACCCTAACCCTAAGGTCCGTCACTATCGCACACTCACCTGACCCGCGCCCTAACCCTAACTCACTTAAACCGCCCCTAACCCCAATATTTGTCACTATTGCATACATACCTAACCTGCGCCCTAACCCTAACTCACTTAAACCGCCCCTAACCCTAACATAAAACCAACCGCACACTTACCTGAACCCAACGCATGACTCAACACCACAGGGCTAACAATAGCAAAGCCACAATGACGTCAGTATGTCCATTTTGTGTTTTCAGGATTTTGAGTTTCAGGATTTTGGGCTTTCAGGATTTTGAACTTTCAGTCTATAATTTTCAGGATTTTGATTTTCAGGCTTATAGTGTTTCAGGCTTCTGATAGGGAACTATATATATATATATATATATATATATATATATATATATATATATGCCTATAGATATTCCCACAACAAAACAGGCCCATCAAAAAGAAGAATGGTTAGAAAAAAAGCTGCCAAGTCAAACAATGTCAATGTTTTCAGTTTTGATTTGATAGTTGTTGGCCTTGCAATGTCATGTTTAATATCTCTGAACATAGTTACTGTCATGTTAATTCCCCTAGTACAGGCACTCTGCCCAGTTTCAAAAAAATCCTATTATGTTCAGACTCATATGCCTCCCAGTAGAAAATCATATTTTCCTAAAGAACTTACTAAATATTTCAGCAATATCAATTGTCACATTCCACTTTAATAAAGAAACAGTACTCCCAAAAGACCTTTGACAACCTTTATTGATTCAGCATAAGAAGACAATGCATCATCACTTTATTAATCATAACTTCTTTTCTTTGCACAAACATCAATGACCATCCATAAGGGTAACATGACACCACTCACCCTTACTGAATAAAGCCGCTCACTAATTCTTCCACCTCCAGCAGTGTTCAGCTGCTCACCTTCATCCCGCAAACCGTGTTTTTATCCAAACCACCAGATGTGAGCACTGTCCAACCATTCACTTCCACCACTCCAGCTCTCCTGCCTCCAAACACACTAGAGGGGAAGAGAAGAGGGACAGTCCTGTACCTCTTCTTCATCCGTGCACCTTACCCAACTAAACACTAATGACCCAATAACTACAGGAGGGCTGGGTGGGCAATGAAATCGCACAAAAATGTGCTTCTCAAGACAATTCCCAACTTCAAAACCCTTTAAGTCCCTCCCCTCCGTACCTCACTTCCTCCCTCCACTATTTAACCCTTTCTTATCCTAGCTGCATTAACTGTGTTTATAGAACATATCTTTCCTGCCTAACCTTCCCAACTCTAACCTTCCCTTACTTATTCTTCTACACCCCCCCCCCCAGGGTGAGGGCAACTACAATAAAGATGTCCCGTGAAAAATTTGTCTGTTCCAAACATCATTTCTAGAAAATTCTGTAACAAGACACTCTTAATGCATGGAGATAGACATGGCTTGTTTTACTGTTTGGTACCTTGCACTAATTCCTTCTTGGCCTCAGGTAACATATATATCCTAAGTGATGCCACGTCAGTGACAATGTCATCGCTGAACTCAATACCTGAAATGCTGTTCAAGATTCCAATGTGAACATATCAACTCTGTATGTACACATCTGGATATTTTACTTTATCAACCTGATACTGCATCAGTTACTGAAACAATTAGCTGATCTAAATAAAACTAAAACCCCTGATATTAACAAACATTGAGAGCAATGACTGAAATAGATTGTGTGCAGTGTGGCTTGTCTATATTCTTGACAGTAGCATAATTCACAAAACAAACAACATCACCACACTTCCTTTAATGGACTGTCAGTGGCACTGCCTACTATCAAGACAGAGTCATTTATGAAGCTTTTTTCCCCTCTTTTGTCTGACTGTAGACAAGGGTACATTACCCTGTTATAAAAATCTAGGGGTTCTATGCAATCAGTGCTGCATTTGTTTGGAGCAATCCTTCATCACTACATCAATATTTGGAGTGGAGACAGGGCACAGTTGCTATAGCAAGTGAGTCTACATTACACAGGACTCTGTTGTGGGTATTGCTTTTAACCTGTATAGGTGCATAGGTGCTTGTGTGTGCGTGTGTGTGCTTGTGTGCGTGTGTGTGTGTGTGTGTGTGTGTGTGTGTGTGTGTGTGTGTGTGTGTGTGTGTGTGTGTGTGTGTATGTATGTGTGTGTGTGTGTGTGTGTGTGTGTGTGTGTGTGTGTGTCTCTGTGTGTGTGTATGTATGTGTGTGTGTATGTGTGTGTGTGTGTGTGTGTGTGTGTGTGTGTGTGTGTGTGTGTGTGTGTGTGTGTGTGTGTGTGCGTGTGTGTGCGTGTGTATGTGTGTGTGTGCGTGTGTGTGTGTAGTGCTGAAGCATTGATAAACTGTGTTGTGTAGTGTACAAATGAAAGCTCCCTCTGCCCAATAAGATTGTATACCGCTCACAAAAATTACTCAATGCATAGAGTCCAATGCCAAGGGGTAACGTATGGAACCTGAACCACCTCCATTCTTTTGGTGTAGTACTAGTGACTACACTGATCCCCCTTGCAGAAGTAATGGCAGATGTAATAAGTGGCTGTTCCCTAGCTGTTATGGTATAGAAGCACAAAAAATGTTAAAAGAGGATTCATTTTCAAGAAAATACCAACATTTTGAATTTGATACTTTTAACATGGCAGTCAAAGTAATTGATTTGTCATCCTTACACAAGTGCCCTCTCGTTGAAAATGTTTTGTTTTTCTTAATTTCAATCCTGCATGTTAAAATGCATTAATTACATTCACTCCACTGTGTAAAAGGCATGCTAGAATCTCAGATCTTCCCTAGATTTCTGCATCTGCAGGAGGGGGAAGACAAATAGTTTTGACTAACAGGGATCACTTATGAGTTACAATTCATAAAACAGATGTTAGGGTAACCTAATAAATTTCAAACCTGCATGTAAACAGGTAAAGGCATTCCCTGAGGCTAGTAAAAGAGCTTACTATTACACTCAACAAATTTAGCATGTCAACAACACTTAAGAAAGACCTTAGATCAACTCCTCCAGCCTGGACATTTACAGACTCTCCCCTCCATTCCTATTTAGTCACATTAAGCTAGATCAAAACTCATATCAAAGAACCTTAACATCCCTTCTAAATAAGTACAGTAGCTACATCTCAAACATGTCCACTCTGTATACTGTCAATATACATAAGATGATTGACTACTTCAAGAAAATAAAGGAAGGACCTGTCATTTCTGACAATCTTCTTCCAGGATTCCTTAGGATGTCTGTACACTTTTACCTCTAATCCAAGACAATCCACATGAATGTCCCATGAAAGATCTAATCCAAGACAATCCACATGAATGTCCCATGAAAGAAATGTCTGTATCTACTTCCAGGAAACAAGCTGTAAATGCTGTTACATAAATGTGGCTCTCTATTGCATTTAGTAACTATCAAACTTTCTTTTCTTTCTGCCTCTCTCTCTCTGTCTCTCTCTTTCCAAAATACACAAATTGCACTATAGTGATTCATAATACAGTTGACAACATCAGAATCCAACCAATAGAACAGACAACTAATATAAACAGTACCCTTCTAATTAGATATATTCAGTATTCAACAACTTGTAGCACAGTGGTATTGTACGTGGCACCATTCCTTATATATATATATATATATATATATATATGGGTTCCATACACTAGATCGAATTTTCACTAATTTGAAATAATGCATGGAATGCTCACTGCAGTGAAAGTGCGCTTGGAAAGTGCAAGAGAACGTTTCAAAACCACAATGAATGGATGTTGTACTGAACTTCCGTGCACACTCACGGACCTTGGGGTTAGGGCACTGGTCATAGTAAGGGAGCGTAGGAGGGGCTACTTACTTAACCCCCGTCCCCCCTAAGGTCTGTGACGACTGCAGCGCAGTGAAGGACAGCAATGTTTCAGTAGCTAGATGAAATCCTGCTTCTGTCTTTTTGAAAAAGATTAGCTGGCATAATGTCATACCTTTCTTCATCCCTGGGCAGCCTTCCTGTACTTGAACTGCTTGTCAGACCTGAATTGCTGGTCAAGAAGTCAGTGCAACAGCCTCTGTGTCTAATTGATTTCTCTCTTAAAGAGCTTCTAGACATTACCGACCCAAAACAAATCATATATGCCATTAACAAGGATAATAAAATTTATACTGACAGAGTCAACTAAATGACTAAACAAAAACAATAACATGTTTTATTTAAATGGTGTGTGTATATCGCTTTTCAGCTTTTAACTTTAATTGTTGGATATGTAATTCATTGAAGAGTTGCTAGCTAAATATACTTAGTAACTTTGTCTATCTGAGATGAAGGCTATATATTTGATATTAGAAGCTTAATTTTAACATGTATTTACCTATTGTTCTTTCTAGTTTAGCTAGCTGTTTTTTAAGTGGAGAGCTTAATGACAATACTAATAAATCAATTAATTATTGACCAAGGCAGTGATAGGCCATCTTTCATATCCAGCTTTTGGAACATCATTATCCATATTAGATATCTCTTCTATTGTTTAGAGAAAGAGAAGATACATCTTTGTCTAACATATTTCTTTATGTGAAACTAAAGCATGCAATTTCATTTATTGATATTCTTATGTTATTTTCTTTACTGTATAATCCCCTTAAATATTTAACAGCTGTCAGGAATAGCCATTTTCCCATTCCCCATATGTATATCACAGTCAGTAATAAACAGCCCCCTGAAAAATGTCATGCCTATAGATATCTAGAATTCTATTTAGACCCCTCTCTCATCTTCTAAAATCACATGCAAGCAACTAAAGCAAAACTGATCAAACATACTCCTCTCATAACTGCAATATGCTCTACCCTTAATTCTCATAATTTTAGAAAAGATCATCCCTAGGATTCAGGAAGCTATATTTTCCATGCAGGAACAGTGTAGGAACTCCTGCATGGAAAATGGCCGCCGAGCAATTCAGGATAGTGCCGTTTTCACGTGCACGAGCTGTCCTACACTGTTCTAGCACGGAAAACTGGCAAATATACAAATCACCTCATTTGCTGGTAAAAACCATGCAAATGAGGTGATTTAGCGATTCACCAAGCTGCCAGGTCTCTGTGCTTGAACAGTGTCAGTGCAGAAATGTATTCAGAAAATAACGGAGTACATTTCTGCAACTGACAAAACAGAGGCATGACAGCTCCTGAAAAAGCATGTAATATGTACTTTAGACATACCAACGACCAAATATAAGGCCATTGGCATTAAAAAATGATTAATTATTATGAAAATTAAACTTTTTTTTTGGCTGATCTTGGCCGTTTAAGCATAGGGCAGCAATGCTTAAATGGGATCGGGCCGAAAAAAAAAAAAAAAATGGCAAAACTCAATTTTAAGTTAAATCTGCATTTTGCCATTATAGTCAATGGCATACAGAATGTAAACAATACCAGGTAGCACTGGTTGTCAAGGGGAAAGGGTCTGTTTTATTGCAGTAATTAATGACCTACACACTGGGTTATGCAAATGAGGGAAGATATACTGAATCACATATTTCTTCAAAGTGTCAGCTTGTACCTAACTGTGTAGGTGCAGCAATACAACAGTGCAAGTCTAAGAGCTGAATGACTTCATAAGGGGGTGTGTCATGCATGCTGTAAGCTCAATGGAGCTCTGTGGCCCGTGTTTGCCCTTAGCTAAGCACAGCTAAGGAAAGGGGTGTGTCAGATGTGCCTGAGCACTGTGTACATAGCCTAAACGGGTTTGCATGCCACACACCGTGTTTTAAACAAAAAAAAAAAAGAGGAAATGGCAGCACTGTTTACATTTGAGCACTGGGTATGCATGGCGCATGCACCTTGGGGCTTAAATAGGGAGGAACTGGGAATGGAAAACAGCAGTAGGAAGGCAATCAAGGAGAACTAGCATAGCTGGCAGGTGGAATATATCAGAATTAGCCAATTACACATGCAGCAGCCCAGCACACTACTATAAACTATGCAAACACCTTTCAGACTGTTTTTCCCACAAACTCTACACCACCGGTGTATACAGATGGGGGATTTTTAACTGGCAAAACTAACTAAAAATGTTTGAGGCTGCTGCTGCTGCTTTAATCCATCAATATGTGCTAGAGAATGAGGGTGGTGAGGAGGACAATGCTGACAACCGACCCACAGTGAGGAGGAGGAGAAGAGTGTACAGACCCAGGGTAACCTACCAGGACCTGCATGAGCTGGAGATAGTGGAGCGCTATAGTGTGGACAGGGACATTCTACAGCAAATTGTCCAGCTGTGCTGTCCTCGCCTCACACACAGAACCAACAGAGGGGAACCCATCCCAGTGGATACCAAGGCATGTGTTGGCTTAAGAATACTAGTCACAGGTACCTTCCAAAGACCAACTGGGGATATCATGGGGGTCTCACAGGCATCAGCATCCAGGGTACTCCACCAGTTCCTGGATGCCATGACACCACTTGCCAGTGAGCACATATATTTCCCCAACACCCGTGAGGCACTGACCAGAAGTATGTGTCTCTTCTACCATATAGCAGAATACCCTGAGGTAGTTTGTGCTATAGACTGCACGCACATCCACATCAAAGCACCACCTGATGAGTAGGGTAGGGTCTACATAAACCGCAAGGGTTTCCCCTTCATCAACTTCCAGGGCGTGTGTGATGCCCAGGGCATTATCATGAACATGTGTGCTGGCAGCCCTGGAAGCTATCATGACTCCCACATCTGGCATTGCTCACAGCTGTATCAGGGGGTTTGCCGGGGGGACATCCCATATGGCCATCTAGTGGGGGGTGCTGGCTATGCACTGGAGCCGTGGCTGATGACACCCATCAGAAATGCACACACACCTGAACAAGGACACCATAATGAGGCACATGCACAAACCAGGATCATTGTAGAGTATGTGTTTGAGATGCTCAAGTCACAGTTCTGCTACCTTGACATATCCGGTGGAGCCTTGCAGTACTCTCCAGCTACATGTACACAAATGTTCATAGTATGTGCCATGCTACACAATATAATTCTGTGGAAACAGCTGCAGCAGGAACAGCACGAGGCAGGGGCACACATCCCCCCACCATTGTCAAGGCCAGCACAGGCACAGAGGGACTTGGAGGAGAAATGTCCTGAGCCTGCCTCTGTAGGTAGAAGGAGGAGTGCCCAGTATGCCTGGGCCTTGGCAAAGAGGTAACGCATTGCACACACACTGACACTGTTGGGACCCAGGGACTGATACCTCTCTCTGACTCACACATACAGTAAAACGGATGCCAAACATGACACTGCCTGTGCTTTACCATGTATAGGGAGTGTACTACATGCATCTGACATAGTCAGCCCTCCAGCACCATTCTCATTACTGGCCCAACAACAAGGTAAGTCACCCTTCCTATCAATTACTGAATGGAGTAGTATATTATGATAGTTGTATGTATGGTATGGATGCAAGAATGCAAGGGAATTGGGTAGCTGAATGGGATAGCAGCAGACAGCTGACAGCTACATGGGTCAGCAGGAAATCCATAACAAATACTGGTGTCAACATACTAAGCAGTACTACACAAGGTAACAACCCCCTCTGCAGTACATGTGATGGCCCAAATAACTGTAGGTGTCAATAGGTCACACACATGGATGTCAATGAGAGTCACATACCCCCCACCAGCCTCACCCAGAAGGACAGGTATAGATGACCATAAAGAAAGGCTGAGATAAGGCCCCCAAATGATGGCAATGGTGAACAGCCCCCCTCCAGACCTACACAGACATACCGCAACAGGTCTGGCAGTTGCATGTTAGTTCTGAAGGGTAAGAAGTCTGAAACTGTAATTAATGCCATTAAAATGTAACGTGTACACTACTGATATGCCTCCTTTCTGCATGATAGGTCACAATGCAATATGGAATGGAAGCCAGCAGAGTAACCAAAATACCAGTACAGTCATTGCAAATATTTAAAGTCTTCAGGTGTGCACCCCCTCCCCCCACAATCCATGTAGAAATGCAGTAACATGTAAGTTTGAGGAGTAGTATCACTGGAGCACAGATTGTCAGAGTTGTCCCAATCTACATTGTTGCATATGTACAATATGCAGGGGTCAGTGCAGTAAGTTTGTTGTGTGTTTAATATTGCCTGGAAGTGGTCAGCGTGTGGATGGTTGTGTCTCAGTGACCTAGGTACAGTACAGTGGTCAACAGGGCCATGTTCCAACAACTACAGTGCCAACCACACTGCTTCGCAGTTACACCCATGTCAGCAGTTGTACCTACTCACTGTCCAGATGTCAATATCTGTCACAGTCAGAAAGTTGGACATGCCATGAATGGGGGCCCATACATAGAAACAGTACACAGGTGGAAATAACCTATACAGAATGCATATAAAATAACTGTCAACTGCACACAACTTTGAAATTATACATAGAGGTTAGCATCGCATTAGTTGTCCCTTTAGTA
Organism: Protopterus annectens; assembly: GCF_019279795.1. NCBI lineage: Eukaryota > Metazoa > Chordata > Ceratodontiformes > Protopteridae > Protopterus > Protopterus annectens. The sequence goes on along the minus strand of NC_056727.1, from coordinate 586,606,862 downwards.
AAGAATACTGGTAGTCTGGCCAATCACTGGCAGACCACAAAAGGCACAGTTATAAAGTAATGACAGGCTGCCCGTGCCCACACACAAGCCAGCATAAGGGGAATGTCCCAGGTATATCTGTGAGTCAGGTACTAGTAGCTTCCATATCACACATGCACCCAGCTTACCCCACCATCAGCCACAGGTTTATCACAGGTCATAGCTGTGCTTTAGGGAATGAGTACAGCATGAACCCATCTCTGTATGGGAATACATACATGATGCTGCATGCTGAATAGGTGTCCCATGCAGGTGTGTCCCTATTCTTAGACAAATTATATCACTAGTTAAGATGAAATACCCTAACTATCAAACAGATGCACAAAATATAGAAGCAACCTAAAATATAATCAAATCACTAACTGCTAAGGAAAAAATTATCTCAAAGACCTATAAATTAATAAGCAAGATTAAACACCAATCTGCATTATTATACTCAAAATACTGGGAAAACATTAATAAAACAATCACAACAGCACAAAAACAAGACGCTATTAATAACACTTTAAAACTAACACCTTTCAAAAACCTAATTTATACACAAATAATGATTAACAATAATGCATATTATACTCTAGCTGTCCTTAAAAAAAATGGCTATAAAAAAAGAATCACTGTGCCCCTTTTGCTCCTGAGAAAATGTAGATATCCTTCATATCTTTTGGAGCTGCAAGAATATCTTCAAGCTCTGGTGTTCCCTAAGAGTGCAACTTGAAAAAATTGGGTACGAAAAAACACATTTTCCTGGGAAACAACGATTCTACATATAATCCCTAGTTCAATCAATGGAATTTGGAAACATATTTTAATTACATTGTGTGCCCTACTTAAATTTTATATAACTAAAAAGTGGGTAAATAACAAAATCTCATGGGTAAACTTTAAAGACATGCCAATTAAGTATATCACCTCCCACAAATTAGCTATAAAAAGCACAAAAAAGGAACATATTTTCAAACATATTGGAACTTCCTACTAGACACAGTCCTAGCAAGCAAACAAATTTCCTAAACTTAAATATTTTATTTATTATTTTATTTTACATTTGTTAACCGGGCTAGTCTAGCTGGATACATATCCATTTTCAGTAGAGGCCCGAGGAGAAAAGCTCCAATCAAACAAACAAACAAACCAAAATTTATACATGTTAGAGAATAGACACACAATTAGTGATACAAATATTGATTAAAGTACATGCTGAGGTTTAAGCATGGTATTAGTTTCACTTGGGGTGTAAATAGACAAGATCAGGGTAAAAAAACCTCAATTGTGATTTGAAGTGAGAGATTATAGAGTTCTAAATAGGAGAACGTGCTAGGAGGAAGTGAGGCTAGTAGGGTATGAGCTATGATGTTAGTCAGGTGGGCGACAAGGACATATCCATTGGGATATGAGATATTCTTTTAGGTTGTTTTTGAATTGGGTGCGTGAAGTTGAGAGTCTTAGGTAGTTTGGCAATGAGTTCCACGGTTTCCCAATGGAGTTAGCGTAGAGGGCATCCCCACCTGAGTTCTTAGCTTTAGTGGTAAGGATACGAGAACTGTTGGATGATCTAAGACTATTTAGATTAGAGTAAGGGGCCAGAATGCTGGATAGTGATGGAGTTTTATCAGGGTGGTTGACTATTTTGTAGGCCTCGGTGAGTTGGTTAAGTTTGAGGAGATTAGGTAGTTCAAGCCAGCCAAGGGTCCTCAAGTTAAGACAATGGTGGACCCTTGGCTGGCTTGAATACAATTCTGGTGGTCCACACAAACTTTTACAAACTAAATACAGAAAATATATTGCTCAAAAATAACATGCTTGAAAATTAGCATTAAACGGATGGCATCCAACATTGTAAATAGTGTAACTTGTACATTGTTCAAAGTTTCACCAACCCTTCAACAAGTAAGGTTACCCTTCTTATACAAGTCAAGTAATATATAAATTATGATATAAAACAAGTGTTTTATTTTTCTTTTCTTCACTGTGGAAAATAGCTTTACATTTTCTGAATTAGGGGTACTACAACATTTCTAACACAACTAAGAGTGTATTTTTTTTTTAGTATCCTCAGTAATGGCAAAACTATTCATTTTATTTTCTGTATGTTTTTATGTGATTATTGTAGAAAGTTGCTATTCTCATTTTTTTGTTGTAATGTTTTGAATATTGTGGCTGAATAACAAAATCAACAGTGGCGGCTGGTGACTTCAAATCACAGGGGGGCTGCAGGAGACGCTGAATGGGCGGGGTCAAAGGGAAGGGGTGTGGTCAACCATGAAGGGGAGGGGCTATGCACAAAACCACAAAAAAACTAACTTTAATTAAATACGCTGCCCTGGGTGGCAAACCATCATTATGAAAGTCCAATCAAGACAAAAATAAGTGTAGAAGAATAAAAATATTTCAATGCATTGGCTGCATGACAGCTTACTTAATATCTAGATGGAAACAAAAGGTTGTGAGGCATGAAAAATAAATTACTTTTAAATACATTACTGGAATGCCAGTCAAAATCAAGTATAAGAAAAACCAGAAGCACTCAACTCAAACCACTTCTCCTTGCACTGCATTTCTAATTATAATATATTCAGCTTTATTAAAGTACCAAGCAACATGCTGAAAGTAGAAATCTATGTGATGCCCCACTTGTAAAAATGTTTCTTATCCAAAAAGACCTGCTGCCTGACAACTTGTTTCATGGGGAAAACATGATAAAAGTAAAAAATGAAAAGCAAACAAGAAACAAGCTCAAGATACATTGCTTAAAGGATTACTGTACAGGTTATGGACCACACATGATTGGCATTCTGTTTAGTTTACGGGTAAAGCCTGTAGAGATGACTGGAAGTCTCCAACAAGTGTAATGAGCTTTTAAAATAATGGAATCCTGTCCTTTAATACCCAAGGCTTATACATTATCTAGTCAAGTATTCTTTGCATGGCAACAACAGAAAGGCTTTCAATGTTGGCAATTCTTTAACAGTATGCTTATTAAAGCTTACTTGCATCTTACGATGTCAGACAAGCTTACCTTATGGTCATTAAAGCATTGCTACTTAAACACAGAGCAACAGGCACTTTGAGTAATAAGCATAAATCAACAGTACAAAAATATGACAGAAACCAGACCATTCTGCAAAATCAAGGACAGATGAAAAGCCACTGTAGTACTTATGCAGTGTGTCCTCCCCATCCAAGGTAGATACAACTACTCCTTGCCTTGCTTGGACACATCCAGAGTCACTACATGGGGAGTGGGGTGCAACAAGCATGTCACAATTTGAAATCTCTCTGGCTGACTGTGATGGCCCTGACACATTTGTCATACCTCTCAACTTCAAGAGCAAGAAATCTGGACAAAGCCATACACAGAAGTGGGACAAAGGCACAACAATAAGGACAATTTTTAAATATTGCTCTAATAAACTTAGAAAGATAATAGAATAGGTCTTGCATTAGTATGAATTTTCTGAAGGGTATAAAATCTGAAACTCAAATGTCTGTCATTTTCTAACTTCAGTCTTTAGTGATTTGTCACTAATTTGCCAAAAAACACAATTTTATGAAAAATGGACCAAAAATGTGATGCAAAATATAAAATAGACACACAATACAGCTTCTACCTGTCAAAGAAGGGACACTTTAATATTAGTACTGCTACCTTGAGCAGCTGACAAAATAAAAGAATGTACATGCATTTCAAGTAATCTATAACTTTGATTATTACAGTTATTTCTTAACTGTAAACCCTCCATGTTTTCTTCCAAAATTGCTATTTTGCGGAGGGATTATTAGGGGGAAGAGCAACATTTTGAGCCAAAAATTGGGGGCAGTTGAGAGGTTGGCTATGCCTAATTCTATAAAGCAATTTATTTGCATGTACCTCTCAACCTGTTAATGCAGTAAATCTGAACAAGGCCAAATATATTGGGGCACATATAAACAGTACTAAAATTCCTCTTGTATAAATTGAGACAGTTGATAGGACGGCTCTTACTTTAACATGCATTTTATGAAGGTTATGAAGTCTGAAACTTATTTAGTGACTTCTGGCAAATCATTTAGGAATTAAAACTACAAATTTTATGAACAACAAACCAAAAATAAGAAGCAAAAATCTATTCATTCTTTGAAAATCTGGACAGTTGGGAGGTATAGTTCAGCTGGGCCTGTCTGAGTTTGCTGCCCTTCCTAGACCTGTCAAAATAATGGTTGAACTGGAGCCTCTGCAGCCATTCCAATTAACCATTACTTGGCTATTTCACTCCATTTACCATAAACACTAATGTGCATACTGCTTTACTTCAATGATTGGACTTCATTTGAAAGTTTTATTTTGTATTTTACAGCACAAACATTAAGTCATCTGTTAAACAAAGCAATGCAGTCTCACAATGAAAACTTAGCATTAAAACTTCTCTGCCCTTGAAACTCACATTCATTGAAACAGCATTGAAACCCACATTCAAAGAAAATACATTTTTCCAGTGGCAGATAAAGATTAATTTTGGGCTGTTTTCGAATCATAGGCCCCTTGCATATGAAACATACATGTGCTCTTTGATACACCTTCCTCATTGTACTAAAAATTATATTCCTTGTACAATACAGTACACTTGTTAGAGGGTGTTTTAAATTTGTTTTGAACATTTTTCCAGTAAGCAATGAAACAAAACATATGCACCCATAATGGCAAAACTGCCCAGTTGAGAACATTTATCATAAAAAGTCTACTCAGACTTCCACAGTCCACCATTATTAGTAAATATACACAATTCTACAGTCCACCATTATTAGTAAATATGCACAATTCCACAGTCCACCATTATCAGTAAATATGCACAATTCTACAGTCCACCATTATCAGTAAATATGCACAATTCTACAGTGCACCTTTATCAGTAAATATGCACAATTCTACAGTGCACCTTTATCAGTAAATATGCACAATTCTACAGTCCATATTCAGTGAATTCAGTTCTTGCCATAGCTGTCAACCTTAGCACAAAACCTGGACGAAGCCAATAATGGGGAATACAGTCCCAAAAATAGGGACAAATTTAAAATATTAATCTTATAAACTTAGAAAATTGCTAGAAAAAAGGTTGTGCTACTATGTATTCTGAAGAACATGAAGTTTGAAATTCAAATGCCGGTCAATTTTACTGCGGACAGAACAAAAACAATTTTCAGCAGAGACGAGGGATTAATACTGCAGACACGTCTTTGTAAAATGGCAGGGCATCAGAGCAAATCCACACAAACACAGAGAGGAGATGCAGACTCCACACAGAAGCCACCCCAACCAAGAATCAAACCAGAAAACCTATAGCTGTGAGGCAACAATACTACCACTGCACCATCAAATCTGCAAGGAATTAAGCATTCAGAAACCTGAAGTCTGAAATTCAAATGCCGGTCAATTTTACTGCGGACAGAACAAAAACAATTTTCAGCAGAGGCGCAGGAATTAATACTGCAGACACGTCTTTGTAAAATGGCAGGGCACCAGAGGAAATCCACACAAACACAGGGAGGAGATGCAGACTCCACACAGAAGCCACCCCAACCAAGAATCAAACCAGAAAACCTATAGCTGTGAGGCAACAATACTACCACTGCACCATCAAATACGCAAGGAATTAAAACATTCAGAAACCCTTAAGTCTGAAATTCAAATGCCTGTCAATTTTATTTAACATTTTTTAATCAGGACAGTCTGACTTGGAACAAATAAACAATTTTCAGCAGAGGCCCAGGAAGAAATAATGCAGACATGTCTTTGTAACATGGGAGGACACAAAAGCAAACCCACACAAACACAGGGAGAAGATATAGACCCCACAAAGAAGGAACCCCAGCCAAGAATCAAACCCAAGAACCTGCAGCTGTGAGGCAACAATGCTACTACTACACCATCAAATATCAAGCATTGCAACATTTACAAACCACAGATATTATGAGGAACAGATCAGATCGAATATGAGGCAAAATCTGAAATTTTTACAAATGGTGGTGGGTAGGGAACTCAAGTCTTTAACACCTGCATACAGGGTTCAAGCCTGAGGCATTCCCTACCACACCACCATAAGCACCTGGGGCATTTTCACACACACACACACACACACACACACACACACACACACACACACACACACACACACACACACACACACACACACACACACACACACACACACACACTAGTAAAGCACAAGCACCACACACACACACACACACACACACTAGTAAAGCACAAGCACCACACACACACACACACTAGTAAAGCACAAGCACCACACACACACACACTAGTAAAGCACAAGCACCACACACACACACACACACACACACTAGACAAGCACCACACACACACACACACACTAGTAAAGCACAAGCACCACACACACACACACACTAGTAAAGCACAAGCACCACACACACACACACACACACTAGTAAAGCACAAGCACCACACACACACACACACACACTCTCCAGTAAAGCACAAGCACCACACACACACACTCTCCAGTAAAGCACAAGCACCACACTCTCCAGTAAAGCACAAGCACCACACACACACATCTCCAGTAAAGCACAAGCACCACACACACACACTCTCCAGTAAAGCACAAGCACCACACACACACACTCTCCAGTAAAGCACAAGCACCACACACACACACACACACACACACACACACACTAGTAAAGCACAAGCACCACACACACACACTAGACAAGCACCACACACACACACACTAGTAAAGCACAAGCACCACACACACACACACTAGTAAAGCACAAGCACCACACACACACACACACACACTAGTAAAGCACAAGCACCACACACACACACACTCTCCAGTAAAGCACAAGCACCACACACACACACTCTCCAGTAAAGCACAAGCACCACACTCTCCAGTAAAGCACAAGCACCACACACACACATCTCCAGTAAAGCACAAGCACCACACACACACACTCTCCAGTAAAGCACAAGCACCACACACACACACTCTCCAGTAAAGCACAAGCACCACACACACACACTCTCCAGTAAAGCACAAGCACCACACACACACACTCTCCAGTAAAGCACAAGCACCACACACACACACTCTCCAGTAAAGCACAAGCACCACACACACACACTCCAGTAAAGCACAAGCACCACACACACACACTCCAGTAAAGCACAAGCACCACACACACACACTCCAGTAAAGCACAAGCACCACACACACACACTCCAGTAAAGCACAAGCACCACACACACACACTCCAGTAAAGCACAAGCACCACACACACACACTCCAGTAAAGCACAAGCACCACACACACACACTCCAGTAAAGCACAAGCACCACACACACACTCCAGTAAAGCACAAGCACCACACACACACACTCCAGTAAAGCACAAGCACCACACACACACACACTCCAGTAAAGCACAAGCACCACACACACACACTCCAGTAAAGCACAAGCACCACACACACACACTCCAGTAAAGCACAAGCACCACACACACACACTCCAGTAAAGCACAAGCACCACACACACAAACTCCAGTAAAGCAACACGCACCATACACAAACTCCAGTAAAGCACACGCACCATACACAAACTCCAGTAAAGCACAAGCACCATACACAACACAAATAAACATTGTAAATTAAAAGGCACCTTACCTGAATACATCCAGCTAACGTACATCCTTCCCGCGCAATACTGAAGACCCGCGAGAAGATCCCAATGCTCCATCCCGACGCTGACGAGATCCCTAATGCTCTGTCCCGAGACCCGCGAGAAGATCCCAATGCTCCATCCCGACGCTGACGAGATCCCTAATGCTCTGTCCCGAGTCCCTGCTGCTCCTCTTGCAGTCCGGATGCGATAATCCTGGCGGGTCTGTGCACTGTAAAAGTGCACAGACATCTCCTTGTGTCCCCCTATGGGGACGGCCGGACTGCCTTGAGCATGCGCATAGACCGACAGTAGTCGGGACTCAGTCCATGCGTGAAGTCCGCGAATTTTGAAAAAATAATTTTTTTTATTTTTCATTTTTCTTTCTTTCTTTTTTTATTTTTGAGGGGGCTGCAGTCCGGCAGCCCTATGCCACGAGCCGCCCCTGAAAATCAATAAAAAGGATATTGGGGAAAAAAAGATTATATCCCTGCCTTCCAGTGATATAATTAGAAAATACTTGTTGTTCTTTTAGTCTCGACCCTTCCACACCATCAGTATCAGATAAAGATATTCCCTTCCATGGACCTCCTTGCAGTAGAATGCACTGACAGTTTAAAGATGAGTAATATGGGGGAATAACTGTCTCATGCTGAGAGAAAGAAGGGATAACATGAAATCAGTAAAGGGTGAGGATAGAAATGGGCATAAGCAAAAGTCAATTTTTTAATAAATCTATATTTAGAACTTCCCTGTTATGAAGATACATATACATGAAAATGCTAAGCACATGTGCCTCCCAAAGGACATTTAATTTTATTTTATTTTATTTGCAGAGCAGCAGGAAGGAGAGGATTCTTCTTTCTGGAGTCTAATGAATATGGCATTTTTAGGGTTAGACAACGCATATGTGATCATCATCTTGTGCGTTTGTGTAGGACTGTAACATTGCCATCTAATATTGATATCTGACGGAGAAAGTCTTGAAAAAGCCAAGAAACATGTTCTCTATACCTCCTCCCTAAGCGTACTCTTCTTCATATTCCCATACCAGACAGACTGCACAGACAATATTTAGCTTACAATGAATCTCCAAAAAAGCAAGTCTTTACCAGTCCAGAACGTATGATTCTCAATGAGCAGGTATGAACAAACTGTACATTTGTGTTGTGTGGTTTTGGATACTTTTGTGAAATCTGAATGGGTCCTGTTAGAAGATGCCTGTGGTCTACATATAAAAAGAGATACCAGTTACATTCTCGGGTTATACTACAAAGCAGAAGACAAAATACTGAATATGTTTGTTTGATTGATTGCTAAAGGCATCTTTTCTTTACTTAAACTCATCCTTTATGGAAGTGTTTGCTTTTCTGTACTTTTGCCCAGTCCAGGTTAAAGACATTGAATGAAAAGCATACCAGGAATATGTTTTACAAAATATATGGAGTGGAAATCTTACCTATACTAACCAATTATGTCCAGATTAGCAGAGATAAAACTAAAGCAATAAATACTATATAAGCACCCTGCACAACAGGAAGAAATTATACTTTGCAAGGTATGTGTGGTTAATTATAGCTTTGAGAAGGAAGCTAGAAGGCATAATTATTCATTCATACTTTCAGTAATGTAGTTTTCTGGTATTTTTATGCTAGGTATTATTGTTTATCGTGCATGTATTTTTCATGTTTTCTGTAATGTTCAGGCCAGGATAAGAAATTAATAAAAGAATCAAAGGATTTTTATATTGTTTAAGCTGTTTACAGTTCATTTCTCTGTTACCTTTTTCTTTTCTATGTACATTTTGTGAAAGAATTATTTAACACGTTTTTATATTTCATATCTGAAGAGGCAATACTTAGTTTTTAGGGTGGTGCTTGCTTCTCATGTCACCTTGGTTGGTCCACATTGGTTTACAGTGTTAATTTACAGTGCTGCCTATGCAAGCAACACAGCAAAACAAGCTGAGTGACATATGACAGTAAAGTCTGTAAAGTGTCCAGTTTTGTTGTATAACAAGTGTTGCCCATGTTTTATGTATTCATCTACTATGTTGAATAAGTGGATTCCACTTTCTAAATGTTTTTGTCTCAAAGCCGAGTCTGACTCATGGTGTCAGTGTTTGAAATGTCAGGCTAAAATAGATTTATTAGTTGTGATATAAATTGTCTTAGGTTATTCGAGCACATAAAGCTGTTTTGAAAATAATGGCACAAAATAATAGCTCAAAGTTCACCAAATGCTAACCGGCTTTTACAGTCTTGAGTGGGCTACTTACCAGGTGCTTTCTGATGTAAAGTGCATGGCAGCAGAGCCCATTAATGAATTATTCTTCGTGAAGTGTCTTATTTCTTGCTAATACTATAGGCAGAAAGACATTTTACATGCAGACTAGGTTAAGAGAATTGAGATAAAATTGATGTGCATTAGAAAAGGAAAATTGAACACAGTTCAACATCAAGGTCAGACTTTTGGAAATAACTCAATTAGAAACTGCTGGCTTGCAGAGACATGTGTAATGAATAATCATAATACATTTCCCATAAAAAGGCAGCATTCTTGGTATGCAAAATGAGGTTTATGAATTCAATACCCATTTGCTATAAAAGTGCAGGAAAAAGGCAGTGACATAATTATACTGGCATGAAATGTATAATATGCACCCTATATCAGTGATTGACTTCTGTGTGCATCTCTTGTCTAGCCTAGAACAAACAGCTTCCTGGGGAGTGATGTGATGCAGTAAATTAGATTATCAGACTGTTGCAGAACACATATAGTTTCCTTCTATCAACCACAGAGAAACATTAATCATTTTCAGCTGTAACCATCGTTTTGGCTGGCAGATTTCATTTGAAGAAATTACCTGAAACTGTTCTTTATCTCATGCAGGTCTGTGTCTGTGTATCTGTCTGTGCTGAAAAATAAGACCCATGTACTCTTTACATGTTTAAATAAAGCATTACTTACCCATGAGATTTAGATCCAAAGTTGTTCAAGATTGTTATTGTCTTCTGTCTTAACAACTGCATTCATGAAGTCTTTCTGCTGTAAAACTACTGTTAAACCATGCATATTCTTAAAATAATTAGTGATTTCTATACATATGCAACTATTTGCTCAGTTCTGAAGCCCTTATAAGGTGATGACCTTATGAATGTTTTTATAATCATCTGACAAATGTTATCACTATAAACTTAATACATTTAATATAGAGTGGTGCCCAGCTTGTCAGAGGGGTTTAATCTTAGCAAGTGATGTATCATAAGGAACTAACCCTAATAGTAGTTCTCAGTGGATACCTGTTATTAAATTCTAGGCAGTAAATTACTGAATGCCTTTTTACTTTAAAAATGTTAGACACTAAATGGTCAGTTCCAGCAGAATGGCTCTTTTTAACTTTACAACAAAATAAATCCATATCACACGTCTACATTACTGTTTTATTTAGAGACTTTCATTTCTTGACATTTTTTTCATTGTGGTATAATTATTTAAAAACCAAGGTGAAACTGGCTTAGTTTCAATCCAACACCAAAACATTTGTATACCTAAATTCTTCTGGTCTTTCTTTCATAGCACAAATATATATTCATAAGTGTGTGCGCACGTGTGTGTGTGTGTGTGTGTGTGTGTGTGTGTGTGTGTGTGTGTGTGTGTGTGTGTGTGTGTGTGTGTGTGTGTGTGTGTGTGTGTGTGTGTGTGTGTGTGTGTGTGTGGGTATATACAGTATACATGTGTATCTACACACACACACACACACACATATATATATATATATATATATATATATATATATATATATATATATATATCTTAGCTTATGTTGACGTTCACATTAGTCAACGTTCCAAATGGCCACCCCAGTACATCAATAACATGAATGTCGATGGACTACTATGCAAGCACTGAGAAGCAACCCTAGCACATGTAAAACTAAAAACAAAAAAAACATAAAAATCATTTTTTATAGTGGGGCTTTCTCCCTGCACCCCCACACTCCCTGCTAATATATATACTGAGTCCAAGAACACACAAATTAAAAAAAGTGAATATTCACAAACTCTGAGAATTATGTGATCTTGCACACCTGTCAAAAAATAGTTGACTAAACAGATGCTGACCAAACAGACTGTCGAATGAAGCATCGACACCTATATATGAATATATATATCTATATATATATATATATATATATATATATATATATATATATATATGGGTTCATGTTAGAACGTCGACAACTTACTATATCGACAAGTAGCCCTGCACCACAAAATCAACGAAACCTCGAAGCATTGAAATCTGAAATAACCGACACCCACGTCATCGACACGACTTCACCGACAATCCACTTCACCGACAACGCGCTACACCAACATCGCAGTATTACAGGTAACGGGTATTAACATGTGTTGAGTAGGGGATGTATTTCTAATGTCAGACTAAGTGACATATGTTTATAAATACATCCCCTACCTCACATATGTTAATACCCGTTACCTGTAATACGCGATGTTGGTGTAGCGCATTGTCGGTGAAGTGGATGTCAGTTATTTGAAGTGTCGATGCTTCAGGGTTTCGTTGATTTCGTGGTGCAGGGCTACTTGTCAATATAGTAAGTTGTCGACGTTCTAACATGAACCCATATATATATATATATATATATATATATATATATATATCATCAGCCCCCTTTTTCCCATTTTTTTCTACATGGGGTCAGGGTATCATGTTAACTGTCACCAGCTCTCTTGATTCAGTGCCCCACTCCTGCCTTCTTCAACACTCATGCCTGATTGTCACAAATCTTCTTTCATACAATCCATCCACTTCTTTGCTGGATGTCCTCGCTTCCTCTTACCTTCTTCCTGTCTGTCCCAAATCTTCCTCACCAGATTGTCTTCTGCTTTTCTACACATGTGTACAAACCACCGTAATCTGTTCCTCTTTGATCTTTTCTGCAACTGGCATTACTTTGGCTTCTGCTCTTATGTCTTCATTTCTTCATCTGTCCCACAGTGTGCATCCTACCACCTTTCTCAGGCACTTCATTTCCATCACCTCTAGCTTCTTCAATTGTTCTGCCTTTACTCCCCAGGTTTCTGTACCATACAGAAGTACTGGTTGCACCACTGTCTTGTACACCTTACTTTTCAGCTTCTTTGGCATTCTTCTGTCATAGACTACACCTGACACTCTGTGCCAGTTGGCTGCAACCCCTCTGATTCTAGCTTTGACCTCTTTATTCAGACTACCCTTCTCCTCAACTATCCCTCCCAGATACTTGAAGCTGTTTACCTGTTTCACTATCTTCCCTTCTATCTCTAGTCTCAGCTTCTTCTGATTTCCCCAATTGGCTGCCATTACCACTGTCTTATCTGTGCTTAGTTTCATCCCATGTGCCTTCAGATTTGCATTCCATTCTCCTACCCTTTGCTGAAGTTCTAGCTCAGAATCTGCCTGTACTGCCACATTGTCTGCATACAGCAGCTTTGTTGATCTGTTCCCGCCAACCTGTTTGCTAATGTAGTCCATCATGAACAGCAGTGGGTTCAGAGCTGAACCCTGGTGTACACCCACTCCCACTGGGAACACCTCTGTGAGGCCAAACTCTATTCATACTCGAGTCACTGAATCCTTGTACATAGCCTGCACTAATTCTACCAATGTTTCTGGGACTTCAAGCTACCACAGTACTGCCCAGATCAGCTTTCTTTGGACCTTATCATATGCTTTCCCCAAGTCTAGGAATGCCCAGTTGGACGCTCTCCTCATCTCTAGCTTCTTCTCAAGTATCTGGATCACTGCAAACATTGGGTCAGTTGTGCTGCATCCTGATCTGAATCCGAGCTGCTCATCTCCCATCTTACATTCTACTACTCTGCGTATCCATTTGTCAATCACTCTCTCCAGAACTTTCATGCAATGTGGTAGGAGTCTGATGCCTCTGTACTGCCCACAGTTGTGGATGTCCCCTTTGTTCTTGTACACTGGTATGAGTATGCTTATTTTCCAGTCATATGGGATAAGCCTTTCTCTCCACACTGCTATTAGTTCCCTCAGGTGTAATTTCTACCCTATCTCACCCAGCATCTTTATCATATCTGCCGTGACCTCATCTGAGCTTGCTGCTTTCTCTGACTTCATCTTCCTTAGTGCTGTTCTTACTTCTTCTAAGGAGGGCTCCTCTTCGTCTCTCATTGTAGGCAGTTTCTGGGGCAGTACAGCTTCTGTGGGGTTTTCTTCATTCAGAAGCTGCTAGAACTACTCCTTCCATATGGCTTTGATGTCCTGTGGACTGGTGAGTAGGTTGTTGCTGGCATCCCTTATGAAGGGAGTCTGACTATCTTCTTTATCTTTCTGTCTTTGCTTTGTAACCTGATATAGTTTATTTGTGCCCCTTACTGAGTTACTTTCCAGAAGCTGGTACAGTGCCTCCGATGCCCTATTCTTTGCTATTGCTACTTCTTTCTTAGCTTCTTTGTTAGCCAACCAGTAGGCCTTCTTAGCCTGCTCAGTCTTTTCGATGTCCCATTTCTTCCTGCACTCCTTCTTTCTTTTGATAACTTCCTTGACTTCTGCATTCCACCACCAGCTTTCCTTATGTACCTTATTTTCATACCTGGCTCAGCCACATATCTTTTCTGTAGTCCTAACAGATCTGTTTTTAGGCACTGCCACTCTTCTTCAACTCCACCTATTTCCTCCTCTTCTTGTGGGGGGGGGGGGCTAGAGCCCTGAGTAATTCCTTGAACTGCTGTACTTTCTGTCCTGTCAACTTCCAGGTCTTCAGCCTGGTCTCTGTTGACCTTAGAGCCCTCTCTGACCACTGCTTGCAGCTGATTGTGGCAACTAAGGGTTTATGTTGTGGGCCGACTGTTTCACTGGGGATGAATTTGCAATCATGGATTCTACCTCAGTGCCTTTTCCTTACTAGGGGGAAGTCTACCTGAGTTGCATTTTGGCTACTCTTGTATGTGATCTTCTGACTTCCTCTCTTTCTGAACCACGTGTTGGCTAATATCAAGCCATTTGCCATACAGAAGTCTAGAATGGCTTCTCCTTCTTTATTCCTGTTGCCCCATCCATGTGGACCAAGATAGTCCTCGTATCCTGTTCTGTCTGTCCCAATATGTGCATTCAAGTCACCCATTATCAACACCAATTCATGTTGCCCTATTTTATCTAGTAGGTCCTGCAACTGCTGTCTGAATGCACTCTTTTCCTCACTATCACATCCCTGTTGTGGGGCATAGGCTGAGATTATAAATACCGCCCTATCATTACACTGGAGTCTTATTGCCATGAGTCTGTCATTAATTGTGGTGATATCCCTCACTGCCTTCTGAAGCCACTCTCTCACCACAATTCCTACACCATTTCTAGCCTGTCTCCCACCTGAGTAGTAGTGTCTGGATCCCAAACCAAGTGACTTTGCTGCACTGCCCTTCCATCTCATCTCTTGGATACATAGGATGTCCAGCCTCCTCCGTATCATCATGTCATCCACTTCCAAGCTGCATCCTGTCAGTGAACCTACATTAAGAGTAGCAATTCTCAATTCATGTTTAGCAAGTTTTTTTGGTTTTACATCCAGCTTTGCTCAACAGAGCTATCCCAGTAACCCAGGTTGGCAACTAGACACCGGCTAGCCAGTAGCTTATTGACCCAGGGCTTCTGGGCTTTATGGCAGGCACACACTGGCCAATTGGGACTCATAGACCCCTCCCACAATTAGCAAGGGTCCCTGGCATGGGTCAGAGTAGGCAGGGTCCTCAACCCACTTATCACTGGTAACTACCCATTCTCATTTTTGGCAACATTAGTCAACACAACCGAATCACCTAGAGCTATATTTTACACCGTCTAGTGGCTAGCCGTGCCACTTACATATTTTGCTGTAAGTTAACTTCAGTGTCTCTTACCTGTAAACCACATAACACATTTTTGTGTAACTTTAATATTGCTTACTTGTTTAATGTTTAACATAAGTACTTTCCCAGGAGTCAGTACAGCAGTGAAGGATGACATGCTCAAGAACTTGAATAAATATGTTCATACCTAACTATCACAAAAGAACTGGGGTATACAGGTTAACCCTTCACTTGCAACTTACTTGTCACTTTTGTAGTAAACAATAAGCATTATGATATGTGAGTCTTCTATGGAAACAACAGACTCTATGCAGTCATCATAGAATCTGTTTACTTTCTCATTCAGATCTCATGATGTTACTTTTTACTGGAGATTGATGCATAATCATCTTTAAATGATTGTCCATAAACCAGTGGTTGTGATGCCTGACAGGAATGATGTCACTAGGTCTTCTTAATGGAACACATCAGCCATCTTGTTCACAAGATCATATTGGAGGATCAACCCTCTATCTCTTTTTACAGAATGGTCTGCATTGCACAATTATGTCCAAAGATCAAAATAAACAATGTCATATTTTGATTCTTTGATAAAAAATGAACTGTTTAAATGTTAACTAATTCAGAAAAAAATGTGATACCATGTGCTAAATACTACAATTTGATAATAAACATTGGACCCAAAATTAGCTCTAGAAACTTTTGACAATAAACTAAAAAGCCCTTTGACTGAGTGGATTTTCCTGAAAAACCTCTGTAAAAAAATCTACCACATTGGGTATCTGAAATGGTAATAACCTTACATATTCATTTTATTCATATGATTTGCTATTCAAAATTCAGTTTCTCTGATATATCTAGTACAAATATAAAGCTATATAAAATACTTAACTGAAAAGTGTTTTTTTTTATTTTACTGTGGAATACAAACCACATTATAAGCTGTACATATGGTTTCATTACTGCATACTGATCCACCTGCATAAGAAAACATTTGCTTTAAAATTATGTTAAGGGACGGAGTCTACAACAGGTGCTTGCCTGCTATTAACTTGTAGTTCTTCTAACTGCTGCTTTCTTGAAACAACAACTACCCAACTTCCTGTAGCTCACTCCTGCTACATTTATATAAATTCCCACTCAGAACACTGACTCTAACTCTAAAAGTCCTATCTGCTCTCTAACACTAATCCCAGACCTTGTTTCCTAATCCTATTCCTAAAGCTCTCAGTTGCTCCCTTACCATAGCCTCAAACCTAGGTCTTGAAATGTAAAAAATCCCAGTTGTTTCATACAGATAATCAAAAAATAAAGTAGTCTAACCAAGAATCCAAAAGAAGGCGGCAGAAATGAAATCAAGAATATTTTATTTCACAGCAATGAGCATTTTCATCCGAATTACATGGACTTCATCAGACGTTTGGTTATTGTTCCAGTTGTTAAAGGAGGGTCTATAGTTGTATTGGATTGGTCTATATATCTAGCAGAGGGCCAGAGGCAACCGTTTGATTGCTGGATTTATGCTAAGATGTCGATAGACCCTACCCACAAATTTAAAGCTGACATTGATAAATTTCTTTTTTTTTTTTTACTCAAATGAACATTGATAAATTTCTATAGTCAGCTGTGGATGAAGGCATTACCAGCAAAAAAGTGGCCTTTCATTTAACTGTACAAAATCCCTCACCACATTATCTATACCTATTGCCTAAGGTACATAAAGATTTGTAAAACCACCCGGTAGACCCATTGTTTCAGGGAAAGGTTTTTAATGGAACTGTTGTCAGCTTTTCATACCAAATATCTTAAACCACTATTACAGGGTATTAGGGCCAGGATCCAAAACACAACCAAATTTTTAAACATCATTATAGATACGTAGTTAGAACCAGGCTGGATCATGTGTACTTTAGATGTGACAACACTGTTCACAAATATACCTCATTGGGCTGGCTTGATGGAGTTGGAATATTGGCTTTACAGTATTTCATTACATACTCATGGATTCAACACTTTTCTTTTATGTTTAACTGAACATGTGCGCAACAAAAATATTTTATATTTTAATGGTGAGTATTATCTACAATTAAAGTGTACAACTATGGGGGCATCTTTTGTGTCCATTTAGTGACTTGTTTATGGGCTACCTGAAGGAACAAATCATATATGATGTGAACCAGAATTTATTTCTGGATGAGGTAGATATATGACGTAGGTATTTGGATGATTGCTGGATGGTGTGAAGGTCAGATATTCATTATTTGACTGAATATGCTAATTCTAGCATCAAAAACATTTCCCCTGCATGAAAGGCAATTGCACGGCTTGAACAATATAGAATCCTAAAACAAAAATGTAAGCCAGCAAACTGTAAGGCTGAAAAAACTAATTTATTTAGTTAATGCAGTGCAAAAACAAAACAAATAGACCAGTTTTGGCTGGTACACACCACAGCTTTCCTCGGTATAAAGTAAAATTCATTTCAAATTGTCCTTTATACATGCACTTAATTAGAATCAGCTTGTAACTGGTTGATCTAAAATTGTTCATTTAATCCAAGTGGAAATAAACCACCCAGTTTAACAATCCATTTTTTCTCTTTGGTGTCAAGAATGGAATGCCAACCCACTTTGTTGGATTTGTCCCCTTTCATGGTATCTATTACCATAGGTTCATAGGTAGGTTCATAGGTAGGTACTAGGCTATGGGCCCTAGGGCCTATACAAGCCTAGCCAAAAAGGTACCCTGGCTTTCGCCACCCAAGAAAATTATTTTCATGTGCCCCTGTCAAGCAGAACCACAGAAGTGATTCCCGGGGTGAATTTCCTATTACCCATCCAATCATCAAGATTTTTCTTGAAGAGTGCTAATGAGGAGCTCTGTTTTACATAGATAGGTAGTCTGTTGCAAGTCTCTGGGACAGGAATCTATCCCTCCAGCATGTTCTGTTTATTGTGGTGACAAGGTTTAGGTCCCTAGAGCATGTAGCTCAGAGGGATTGGGATTTCTTTAAGTGGAGCATGTCCAACAGCTCTGGGTTTGACATAGCTTTGTATGTTAGGCAGAGATCACCTCTGAGTAGGCAATATGCGGCGGAGTAAAGCTGGAGTTTTTTGAGACGGTCTGCGTAAGGCATCTGTTTGAGGCCAGTAATCCTCTTTGTGAGGTATTTTTGCGGCCTTTCCAGTTGTTGTAGATGTCTTGTGAGGTACATACCAAAAGGGTCATTGTACTCTATAATGGGTCTAATGAGTGATGAGTAGAGTGGAACAATGACCTCTTTTTTTCTGGATGAGAAACCTTTTGTGATGAGGTGTGCCATGTAGAAGGATGTCCTGACCACTGTGGCGATGTGATTATCAAAGGAGAGACTACTGTCCACCTGTGTCTCAAGGTCTCTTATCACACATTCGGTGTTAAGTAGACTACCGCCTATGTGGTAGTTCATGGGTACAGAGTTTTTACCAAAGGGGATGACAATGCACTTTTTGGCATTGAGCTTGAGACCATGTCTTTGACACCAGGCATCTGTCTCAGTGAGGCCCTTTTGTAGAATGTCCACATCGTTAGGAGTTTCGATTATGGCTCCTAGTTTGCAGTCATCTACAAATTTAGTTAGCCAAAGACCTTCTGTGTTAGCCTGTACTTCAGAGAAGTAGATACCAAACAGGAGAGGCCCCAGGACTGAACCCTGTGGAACTCCACTTGTCACTGGTCTGAAGTCTGATTTGGAGTCTGCTACTTTCACAGTGTGGGTTCTGTCAGTAAGCCAGTTGGCAACCCATCTTGTGACATAGGGATTTATAGCTAGTTTAGTGAGTTTATCTATAATTCCAGAGTGGGGGATGGTGTCAAACACCTTGACGAGATCTAGATAGGCTGTGTGAACCACCTTACCCTCGTCTATGGCTTTGATGACTACTTCAAAGAAGTCTATCAGGTTTAGGAGACATGATCTGCCTTTTACAAACCCAAACTTTGTGGGGTCCAGAGTTTGGAGATCTCCAATGTCTTTGTTTATGAGTTCCATGATGATACGTTCCATGGCCTTGCAGACGAGGCTCGTCAGGCTAATGGGGCAGTAGTTCCCGGGGTCTGTTTTGCCCCCCCCTTTGTGGAGTGGGATAACTGTCACGGTGCGCCATTCAATGGGCACAAAGCCTGAGGTGAGGCTATGACTGAATATGGTACTTAGGTGGGGTGCCAGTTCATTCTGTAGTTCATGTAGAAGGCAGCCTGGGATGTTGTCAGGTCCCATGGATGCTGTGTTCTTGGCTTTGGAGAGTGAGGTTTTTACCTGTGCAGCCATGATTACAGGAACTTTGCATTCTTCCGGTATAAAGATGGGCCCTTTAGGGGGTGAGGGGGGGTAAATTTAGCACTGAACTTATCTGCCAGGATGTTGGCACTATCAGTTGGTTCTGTATACTTAGTGTCATTGTGCTGTAACTCAGAGCAGATCTGAGTGTTGCCATTTTGACATAGCTATAGAATGCTTTGTGGTTGTCTTTAGAATCAGTGGCAATTTTGTTTTCATAACTAGCTTTGGAGGATTTTATCAGGGATCTCAGCTTCTTACTGAGGCTGACCAGGGAGTTCCTCCAATGGTGGGATTTTACTCTTTTTTGCAACAGTTTCTTTCTTCTGTTGTAGAGTTTGTTTATGGCAGAAGACCACCAGATTGGCTTCCTTTTTTTGGAGGATAGCATCTTGGTTCTGTTAGGGATAGCACGATCCTTGCACTCGTGTAAGTGCTTATAAAGTGCATTTGTGTAGGATTCAGCAGTCGTACCTCTATTGTCCATCTGCATGGGTGTCATGAAGTTTGCCACTTCTGTCTTAAGAAGCGTGAAGTTGGCTTTGGAGAAATTTTTTACAGTTGTTTTCCTAATGGGGGGTGGGAGCGGGATGTGGATGTCTAGGGTGATTAGCTTGTGGTCGGATCTGACCAACGAGGAGCTGACCTCTGGTGTGGAACACTGGTCACCCATGTTGGTGATGACCAGGTCTAGGATATTGCTGCCCCTGGTGGGGGTGTGAATAAGTTGATCCAAGGCATTGGAATTGATGATTTCCAGAAACCGTTGAGCAAAAGAGTTGGTACATGAGTAGTTTTCCCAGTTAATGGTAGGGTAGTTGAAATCACTCATTATTAGAGTGTTGGGTTGTACCTTAATATTTTCCAGTGTATCAAGAAAAGAGGAGTGAGAATCCTGGGGCATGGTGGGGGGGGGGTCTGTAGCAAGCTACAATCTGAATTGTGGTTTTGCCCAGAGTTAGTTGAACTTGGATAATCTCAGATGCATTATGCTGAGCAACTAGCTTGGAGATGTGGATATCCTTAATGAATATGGACACGCCTCCACCTTTAGTGTTTCGGTCTGGGTTTGGTGGCCAAAAGGTGTGGCATGAATTATAGCCTGGTAATGCAGGGGTGCTCTCTGGAGCTTTGAACCAGGTCTCTGTCACTGCACAGATGTCAATGTTCTCCATTTTAAGGAGTGCCTCGAGTGAGTGCATTTTGAGGTTTAGACTTCTAGCATTGAGTAGCATTACCCTCAGATTTTGCTTGCTTGTACCTGTTATGATGGTGAATTTGTCATTTGAACCTTGCCCAAAAAAGGCACAATAGGGGTGGCAAGAGCCTTTGCCAGTATCCAGAATCCCAAGGGTGACAGGTGCAGGCCATCTCTGGCAAAGCAGCGTGGTCTGTCGATTATGTCATCCCAGGCAGACAGATACTGGATTCCCTTAGAATGACACCAGAAGCTTAGCCAATTGTTAAAGTCAATCATTTTGTCCTTGTACTGTGGTGTCATTCTGGGTGATGGCAGGATGCTACTCAGGGCTAGGGTCATATAGGCCTGGGCTACAAAATCAGAGAGCTCCTCCATGCCTCTTTTCATGTAGTCCAGGGAGGTATGTCTCAGGTCATTCACACCAACATGGACAATGACAGAGTCATATTTGTACATGTTGTGAAGTGACCTGAGTGCGTGCGTTATGTGGCGGATTCTGGTACCTGACAGGCAGCTGACAGTAACTTTTTCCTTGTTTAGCCTGGTGAGTGGAACATCAGTGTGCCTGACTATAGAGTCACCTATGACTAGAGTGTTGGGTACGTTATGCCTTATGGGCTGTAGTTGAGTGGTACACTGAGTATTTGGGTTATGTCTCATTTGGATTGTGTTGGGAGGTGGACATTGCTTGCATTTCCGCTTTGGAGGTCTCTGTTGTTTTGGTAGATTTGTACTGAGAGCCTCCGTGAATGTAGGAGTGTGTTTTGTGCTTCTGTGTGTGTGTTTTTGTGGTGAAGGTTTTGAGGGACTATGTGATGAGTGTGGTGTGGTCAGGGTTGCCAGATTTCCAGCACCCCAGGTAGGGACAAAAAAGAAGAAGAAGGTCTCTCACAGCAAGTGAAGACCAAAAAAAAAAAAAAAAAAAAAAAAAAAAGGTCTTTAAGGTCTTTAATGTGGAACATTTAATGTGGAACAGAGTTCGTTCCACATTAAAGAACTGAGCTCACTCAGTAGCTCTGCACTAAACACGGAGCTTCTCGTGTTTAATGCATTGCAGTTCCGCATTCAACACAAGTAGCTCCGTGTTTAGCGATTTTTGATTGGCCCGTATACCGGCATATGGGCCAATCAAAAATCGCTAAGCATGGAGCTTCTCGTGTTTAATGCGGAACACAAGAAGCTCCGTGTTTAGCAATTTTTGATTGGCTCGTATGCCAGGTATATGGGACAATCAAAAAACAAACAAAGCGGAGGCTGGCCGGGATTTAAACCGGCAGGGCGGGACTCGGGATCAGGCTGCTGATCTCGGGACAGTCCCGCCCAAATAGGGACATCTGGCAACCCTGGGTGTGGTGCAAGTGTTTACCTTCTCCTCTTGACTGTCTAGGCCAGTCTTTGGTGAAGAGAAATTTGCTTCCAGTTTGGCTATATAAGTGCATCTCTCACAGGTCGTAGTGTTGTGTGGTAGGAGGAGAGGGTTGTCTGTGTACATGAGGCAATTGCTGCATTGTCCCAAGATGCCCAGATTCATCAGGTGGACAGGAGAAAACACTGGGACCTGACCTTTAGACATGCCTGAATAGGTGCTTATTTATTAAGTACTAAAAACTGTTTTCCTCTAGACAAGTAAGGAAAGTTGAGTGCTGTAGTAATTTGTAACTTATTTAGTGCTTACAATGAGTTCTGAACAAGTGCTGAGATCAAAGAAACAGATGAGTGCTAGAACTAAAAAGCTGGCTAGTTGCAAGGGAAATTTTGAAGAACTGACTTTATGGCGCCAGGAATAGTTTAACCTCAGTTAAGTGTGGGGGGGGGGGCTTAGGAGCTCACAAATAGTCATGGACACAGCAAATCCATATCTAATCTGCCACAGGAAAGGGGGGAAGCAAGCTTAGAATTTTTTTTCCAGTAAAGTGGAAATGGAGAAAGCTGGAACAAAAGTTAATTCAACGTTAAGAATCTGAGTGGGTTGGCCTACACAAATGTTCTCTATTAGATTGAGTGAACTAATGACACTAGACTGGGAGGAGTGTCACAGATAAAATATACAGTATGGGTGGGCAACTGCATAGCCACCAAGTATAAGAACACACAACACTAGGGAGGGTGGGTGCAAAAAAATTACAGTTCCTAGCTGTAGCCACTAAATGAAAGTTTTAAACAGAACAAGGAGCAGACTCGAGAATGCTTTTAACTGTAAACAGACAAAAATGCACAGAAAAGCTCGGATAGAGCACTCACAAACAGAAAATACAACTCTCAGTATGAAAAAGCAGTTTACAGTTAAGTAATGTTAAAACAGTATAAAACAGTACATTGAAACTAAACTTGGCAGATGAATAGTTTAGACAGTGTTTATATAAAGCACTATAGTTTATTGTTCTTCATATCACTGGTATGCTCAGAAATTCTCAATCTTAGTGGTTGTGAGGTTTGCCCTATATAAAAAGAGCCACAGCTGCATGTTGCTAGATATATCAGCCATTCACTACTGCAAACTGGCAAAAAAATTAATGTCATAAACTGTATCACAGTTCTTACTTGTGAATTGTTTGAATTTAAAAACCTTATTGCAGTGAGTGCAATGTCCACATGGGAAGCATCCTGTAAGCACCTCGCCCGATAGTGTAGTTTAAACCTCATAGGATGGTGTCCTGGAATGTGAATGTTTGTAATGATTCAGTTGGGAAGCAAGATTTCTCCCTTTACAAAATGAAAACTGGCATCTGTCTGGTAGAATTTTAGGTTGTGATCACTCTGTAGAATATTCCAGCGTCTCTGTACACTGTTAATTAATAAAGCAGAGTTCCTCCCATAAGTTATCACTTGTCTAATGGGAGCCAAGCGTTGCTGCTCCCATTGTTTATAGGTCAAAAGGTCTTCCCTCTTAAGTGTATTTGCCCAATTGCTGGCCTGAAGAACATGTCCCATCTGATATCCCCGGTCCCAAAATATGTGAGTAAGATCTCGCCTATATTCCTGAAAGGTGGAATCTTTGGAGCAGATGCATCTCATTCTGATGTATTGGGATTTGGGGATATTTTTAGCTATATGGAGCAGATGAAAGCTGGATGCATGGAGGAGGGTATTATATTGGGGTTACTTCCGGAAAGCTTCCGTACATAAAGTATGATCTGGTTTTCTGGAGATGGAAACATCAAGAAAAGTAATGATGTTTGGATCAAAATTGACTGTGAAGTGTAGACCTCATTTGTTTTCATTTAGATAGTTAATAAATTCAAACAGATATTCCACATCCGACCACCATACCATCCAGCAATCATCTAAATATCACCTCCAAATGTCTATTTCCGTCAGGTACAAGTTATGGCATGCATCATAGATTAGTTGTTCTTCAATGAAAGTCATAAAAAAGTCAGCATAAATGGGGGCAAATGATGCCCCCATAGCCATACCCTTTATTTACCAATAACATGTATCTTGATAGAAAAAGACATTATTAGTTAGGACATGTTCTGTCAGGCCTAACAAAAAAGTATTGAACTCTGGCTGGTATAATTCAGATTTATACAGCCAGTATTCAATGGCCTCCAACCCAGTGGCATGAGGGATGTTTGTGTAAAGAGCACTAACATCTACAGTGCACATTAGCCATTCTGGTTCAAGTTAGGTTTCCAAAATGATTTTTAGAAATTCTGTGGTGTCCTGTATGCGTGATCCGACCCACCGTAATAGAGGTTTGAGATATTTCGTAAGAAACAATGACAGTGGTTCAGTAATAGAACCTCTACCAGACACAATTGGTCTCCCAGGTGGTTTAACAGGGTCCTTGTGTATTTTGGGCAAAAAGTAAATATATTGACTCATATGGTCTTTAATAGTGAGATGTTGCATGACCTTATCAGTAATAACGCCTTCTTCCCTAGCTAATGACAAAAATTCGTCTATCTGTTTTTTGAACCTAAAAGTGGGGTCCAGAGGTATTTCCAAATATTAACGCCTGTCTTGAAGTTGTCTTTTGGCTTCAGAATCATATTGCAGCCAATTTATTACCACTATGGCTCCACCTTTATCAGCAGAGAGAATGACAATATCTTTGTTGTTCTGTAATTCAGTTAATGCTTCCCTTTCAATCTTTGAGAGATTATTTTGTTTATAGGTAATTTCCCTCCTGTGGTAGTGTAGATCTTTGAGAACACTACTTTGAAACTGATGCACTGTGGGATTCATAGGAGGCATATACCTGGATTTATGATTAGTAAATTCATTTTCAACACCAAAATCAGTTGAGTCATCAAAATGCAATCTGAGGTTTATTAGTCTACAAAATGACAATACATCTTGTACTAAAAGATCCTCAGTAACGAGAAAACCAGGAATAAAACTAAGACCTTTATTGAGAAGATCAATTTGTGTAGTAGACAAACTTACATCAGAGATATTCAAAACATTAATGTTATTTTGACTTATTTCTGAGTTATTAATTTCAGAAGCCTATCTATGTTATTTTTTGAATGTTTTCTGCCTGCTCTCTTGTATTTTGTCCTAAATGGGCTGAACTATATGCCCTCTTGGGGGTAGGTGAGTATAGTGTATGTTTCATGTTGGTATCTATGTATGAAGACAGATCATCAGTAGATGATCCTATGTCTGTAGGTCATTTTTTAAGGATAGACCTTGGTTGTTTCCTTTTGGGAGTTCTAGTTTGTGCTTGTTGGAATCTGATCTGTTTGCTAATGCTAAAAGGGTTGCCAAGCTGATAATCTGTTTGGTTCCTCTGGAATTTTTTGACCTTCCTGTTTTTCAATTATTGTTCAAGACCAGATAGGTCTTTGGCTAGTTTATTCAAATTCCTGGTAAAGAAGGGTTGTCCTTCATATGTCTGTGCATCAGAGCATAGTTTAGTAACTTCACAAATTTCACGATCAATGACTCTATCGTGAAATTTAGCCAGGGCCTCAATGAAACCCATAGTTGCTTGTTGTTGGATGTCTGCCCATTGTTTGTTCAGCTCTTCATCAGCCTCACTGACTAATGGTTATGTTCTAATGCATAGTTCCCTAGGTATAATCCCTTTAGCCATGTAGGCTTTAAAGAGTTTAGAATGCCAGATGTTCTTTTGTAATTTATCAAAACATAAACCACAACTAGACTCCGGACCCAGGGCTGTACCACTTGGTTCATCTTTGGTTGAGGTGCCCAATCCAAACACCCCCAAATTCTCCCTGCCAACTGACAAACTAGATATCAATTTTGTTAATCTCATAATGGTGCTATATTATATTTGTAAAACATTTGTATATATTTATGTTCACTAGGTATTAATATAGATAAACCAGCAAACCTATA
This sequence comes from Protopterus annectens, assembly GCF_019279795.1. NCBI lineage: Eukaryota > Metazoa > Chordata > Ceratodontiformes > Protopteridae > Protopterus > Protopterus annectens. The sequence goes on along the minus strand of NC_056727.1, from coordinate 586,580,433 downwards.
AATACTAGTTTCTTGTTTCTTGGACACTTATTATTAATCCACTTGATAAATTGTCAAGAGATAATTTGATGGCAATATTAGTCCTTGCTAGATATAATAGCAATGCTAAGCCACATATGTTAGTCCAATTTGTGTTTAACACTTTTATACATAACACATAGAATGAGCAATAATAGCTCCTGTCATTGCCGTGATTGAACCGTTCAATCTTGGTTCTACGACTACCTTTCTTCAGGACAGTGCTATGCCCAAATACACTTAAGAGGGAAGACCTTTTGACCTATAAACAACGGGAGCAGCAAAGCTTGACACCCATTAGAATAGTGACAACTTATGGGAGGAATTCTGATTTATTAATTAACAGTGTACAGAGACACTGGAATATTCTACAGAGTGATCACAACCTAACTAACATTCTACCAGACAGATGCCAGTTTTCATTTCATAAAGGGAGAACTCTTGCTTCCCATTTGAATCATTACAAACATTCACATTCCAGTACACCATCCCATGAGGTTCAAACTACACTATCGGGAGAGGTGCTTACAGGATGCTTCCCATGTGGACATTGCACTTGCTGCAATAAGGTTTTTAAATCCAAACAATTCACAAGTAAGAACTGTAGTATAGTAGTGAATGGCTGATATATCTAGCAACATGCAGCTGTGGCTCTTTTTATATAGGGCAAACCTCACAACCACTAATTTTGAGAATTTCTGAGCATACCAGTGATATGAAGAACAAGAAACTAAGTAGTGCTTTATATAAACATTGTCTAAAACATTCATCTGCCAAGTTTGGTTTCATGGTAACAGATATCGTAAAAGGGAACAAAAACAACAAAGCAGGTTGGCATTCCATTCTTGACACCAAAGAAAAAAAATGGATTGTTAAACTGGGTGGTTTATTTCCACCTGGATTAAATGAACAATTTTCGATCAACCGGTTACAAGCAGATTCTAATTAAGTGCATGTATAAAAGACAATTTTAAATGAATTTTACTTTACACTGAGGGAAGCTGTGGTGTGTATTGTTTTGTTTTTGCACTGCATTAACTAAATAAATTTGTTTTTTTCAGCCTTACAGTTTGCTGGCTTGCATTTTTGTTTTTGAATTTGCTAATTACCTGAATGAGAGTAAGTGGGGCATTCAATTTACTATTCATTATGATATTAACTGGATTTCTTTTCTTGATGTTGATATTGTCCAGAAAAGTGATGGTAGTTTAGACAGCAATGTTTGCTGTTAGCACCCCTAATTTAACACTTTGTTACATGTCTCAAGTTGTCACCCTAAACATATTATATGTAACATTATAAAGTCCCAATGACTACATATTTGTAGGATTTCTTCCTCTGAAGAAAGTTTTATTCCACAACAAAATTATTTGATTACCAGGTTCCATGAAAGGGGATATAATAAGGACCATATTATTAAAACAAGTAAATTGGTACAAAATAAGGACAGATCCCAATTATTAAAATATAAACATAGGGAGTTTAGGGATGAACATGTGATTAAGATAATTACAGGTTATAGTTGTAATACTTTTGCTTTTATGGATCTAGTGCAGAAATATTGGCATATTTTATTATCTGATGACAAGCTGTGTGATATTCTAACATCTAGATGCCTCTTCTCTTTCAGAAGAGGTGAAACATAAAACATTCCCCTGGATTCCCCAAAGCTTGCATGGAGTGCAAGATCGATGCAGTAGCTCAAGCAGGCAATATGTCTGCCGTGTGATCCAGGAACAGCCTGCAGGAGCGTGCACAAGCGCTCCTGCACTAATCTTGCATGGACTAAGCCCTGGTATGCAATTCACCCCATTTGCAGATGAAATCCATGCAAATGAGGTGAATTCGCAATCCAGGAAACTGACAACAGTCCATGCAAGACTAATGCAATCCGCAGAAATGTACTTGGTTAGTAACCGAGTACATTTCTGCAAAATCCAAAACGGAGCTATGACAGCTCCAAGTAAAGGCTGCATGTCATGCAGTAAGCATGCCAATGGCCAAGTATAAGGCCATTGGCATTTCAAACAGCGAACAAAATTAAAAAAATCAACTTTTATTTTTTTGTAGTTGATCTTGGCTGTTTAAGCATAGGGCAGCGGTGCTGAGATCATGAGGAAAATAATAAAATAAACCTAAAATAAGCATTATAACTAAAATCAGTATTCTGCCATGCAAGTCAATGGCATGCAGAAGACAACCTGGCCAGTGAGTAGTGGTTGCTAAGGGGGGAGGCTCAGTGTGAGACATGTAATTATGCATTAGCAGGCAATCCTTTGCAAATGAGGGGAAGGACAGTGAATCCCAGTTCTCCCCAGCATGTGAGTCAGGTCCCAACAGTGTAAGAGTAGGAATAGCTTGGTGCAAGCTTAGGAGGTAGATGACATCATGGGAGTGTTTGTCATGCATACTGTAAGCAGATTGGAGCCCTGTGGCTAGGGTTTGCTCCTAGCCTAGCACAGCTAAGCTAGGGGGTGTGTCTAAACCTGCCTAGCACTCTTTAGAAAGCATAAGCGGGTGTGAGCTCCATGCACCAGGTTTTACAGGAAGAACAAAGAAGTTAAACCAGGAAATAGTAGCACTGTGCACATTTGAGCACTCTGTTTGCACACATGGGCTTAAACAGGGAGGCAATGGGAAGGGAAAACAGCAGTAGGAAGGTAATCAAGGATACCTAGCTTAGCTGGCAGGTGAAATGTATCAGAGTCAGCCAATTACACAGGCAACAGACCAGCCCAGCCCAGAACACTGCTATAAACTAAGCACACACCTTTCCCTCTGGATTTTCCCACACTCTACACCACTGGTGTATACAAGCGGAGAAATTTTAACAAACAAACCTACAAAATGAGAAGGGCTGCAGCAGGCAACATAGAACAACATGTGCAAGAGGCTGAGAGTGGTGAGGATGTGAATGCTGCTGAACAACCCACAGTGAGGAGATGGAGAAGAGTGTACAAACCCAGGGTAACCTACCAGGGGCTACATGAGCTGGAGATAGTGGAGTGCTATAGGGTGGACAGAGACCTGCAGCAAATTGTTGAGTTGTGCCGGCCACACCTGACACACCAAACTGACCGAGGTAAACCCATCCCAGTGGCTACCAAGGTATGTGTAGGCCTAGGTATACTAGCCACAGGTACCTCCCAAAGCACAACTGGGGATATCATAGGGATCTCACAGGCATCAGCATCCAGAGTATTCCACCATTTCCTGGATGCAATGTCAGCACATTCCAGTGAGCACGTATATTTCAACCATGAGGTGTTGAACAGCAATATACATCTCTTCCACCAAATAGCAGAATACCCTGGGGTAGTGGGTGCTATAGACTGCATGCAATTATGCATCAAAGCACCACCTGGTGAGCAGGGTAGGGCCTACATGAACCCCAGGGGCATTCCCTCCCTCCATCAACTGCCAGGTCGTATGTCATGCCCAGGGCATTATAATGAATGTGTGTGTGCTGGCTGCCCTGGAAGCTATGACGATTTCCACATATGGCATCTGACACAGCTGTACCAGAGATTTGCCATAGGGGACATCCCCTACGGTCACCTAATGGGGGATGCTGGGTACACACTGGAGCCATGGCTGATGACACCCATGAGAAATGCACACACACCTGAACAACAACGCCATAATGAGACACACGCACAGGCCAGACATATAATAGAGCATGTGTTTGGGATGCTCAGGTCACGGTTCTGGTGTCTGGACATATCTGGTGGAGCCTTGCAGTATTCACCAGCTACATGTACCCAGATTGTTATGGTATGTGCTATGCTACACAATATGATCCTGCAGAAACAGCTGCAGCAGAAACAGCATGGGGCAGGGCCACGCAGTCCCCCATCAATGCCAAGGCCTGCACAGGCACAGTGTGACTTGGAGGAGGAGCAACCTGAGTCTGCCCCAGTAGGCAGATGGAGGTGTGCCCAGTATACCATGGTTGTGGCAAAGAGGCAACGCATAACACATCCACTGACACAGTAGGGACCCAAGGAATGACACCTCTCTCTGACTTGCACATACAGTAAAAGGGATGCCAAACAATGACACTACCTTTGCTCAACCATGTATAGGGAGTGTATTATGTGCATCTGACATAGGCAGCCTTCCAGCACCATCCGCAAGTCTGGCGTACCCTCAACATAAGTCAATCAATCTACAAATTGCCAAATTGAGTAGAATGTGTCGTTACCTATAGCTATGGTGTGAATGTGAGCATGCAAGGGAATTGGGTGGATGAATATTATGGCAGCAGACAGTAGACACCCATAGTGGCACCATGACATCTGTAACACATACTGGAGTCACCATAGTAGCCAGTACTACACAGGGTGACAGAATCCACTGCAGGAAATGGGCTGAGTGGCATGTGTGTCCATATGACTCACACATGCCAGTCAGGATGGTTCACATACCTAGCAACAGTCTCAGCAAGCAGGACAGGTGTAGACAAACCCAAGCAGAGCCTGTGCCATGGCCCCTGAATGATGGCTATGGTTAACCTCCCCCTCAGGCCTACACAGATAGACCACAGGAGGGCAGGCAGTGGGATGTTAGCTCTGAAGGGTAGAAAGTCAGGCAATAATATGTAGAGCAACCAAAGCCATGATCTGTAGTACACTGGTATGCCTCTAGTCAGCGTGATAGTTAGCAATACAGAATGAAATTGAGTACCTGACATACCACTACAGTCATAGCAAAGGTGTACAAGTTTCACGTGTGACCCCCACATCCTACATAGTAATGTAATAACAGTCATGTGTGCCCCCCCCAATCCTGTGTAGAAATGTAGTAATAGTCAGGTGTGCTCCCAATCCTACATAGTAATGTAATAACAGTCAGGTGTGCCTCCCCCACTCCTGTGTAGAAATGTCGAAACAGTCAGATGTGCCCCCCCCTGCTATGCAGAAATGTAGTAACAGTCAAAGCCAAATGATCAATGGATACCCTACAGAGACAGCATGCTACCTGTCGGTGTACAACACAAAGGTCAGCACTGCAGCACAAACTACCTGGACACGATCCACACATTCAATACAGACGGCCATACTGGGCATGCTCACACACTTAAACACATGAAGGCCATGTCTGCAAACACCAGTGGACCAGACATATCTGGCAGTTGCAGTTGTTAGTGCACTCATCAGTATGCACCACTCATACCTTGCACACACAGTGGATAGGAATGCAGACATATATGTCAGGACAACACACTATAATAAGCCAAAGGTAGACATACATAGATGTGTGGGAGAGGGTGACTGTAACAAGGAGCCATCCAGGCCTGTCCCACCTAACATGCAGCCAAAGGGCCCCAAACACATGAGGTGCAGATGTCACTCACTGCAGATACTAGCCACCAGTATCTGTCAGCATTACAGACTATGTGGTGCACGTGCCAGCTGTGCAACATGACTGTACAAGGAAGTAGTCATCTAGCAGCTGTATACATGTACCTGTGAAATATGACCCCGTGTGTGCCCGCATGTTGCGTGTCAACCCATAAATGAATGGATTATGGCCCATGCACACACACACTGCCTTCCCCATAGCCCTACTATGACAAGCCTGCTGAGGTCATTCAGTGTGAAATACACCTTTGGGAGAATGGTAGCCCAGTAATCTCCATGATGTGTCCCATAACTGCGTACTGCTGTAGTGTGATAAACTAATTAAGTAGTTCTCACCCCAGACTTAGCAACTGTGTGTGTGTGTTTGTGTTTGTGTGTGTGTCTGACTGTGTAGAGAGCAATTCTTTTTAGTGTACTCACACTCCCTACAATTCATATACTGAACTTTGGCAAGGCTGCTGATGTCACCCACCTAGAAATACACCTCTGGGAAGGTTGTAGTCCAGTAATCTCTATAGCGCATCCTGTAACTGTGTGCTGCTGTCGTGTGATAAAGTAATTAGGTAGGTGCTCTAATCCCAGATATGGCAAGTGTGTCTGTCTGACTCTGTATGTGTAGAGAGCAATACTTTTTAGGGTACTCACATTACCTACAAGTTATATACGCAACATTGGCAAGGCTGCTGATGTCATCCACCTAGAAATACACCTCTGGGAAGGTTGTAGCCTAGTAATTTCCATAGTGTGTCCTGTAACTGCGTACTGCTGTAGTGTGATAAAATAATTTGGTAGGTGTTCTAATCCCAGACATGACAAATGATTGTGTGTGTGTGTCTGCCTCTGTATGTGTAGAGAGCAATGCTTTTTAGGGTACTCACACTCCCTACAATTCATATGCTCAACTTTGGCAAGGCTGCTGATGTCACCCACCTAGAAATACACCTCTGGGAGGGTTGTAGCCCAGTAATCTCCATAGTGTGTGCCATACCTGCATACTACTGTAGTGTGATTTAGAACTGTGTTAGGGTTCCATCCCCACCCATGGTGGTTGTGAATGTTTTGTGTGTGTTACAATGTCTGTGCAGGGAGAAATGCATTTTAGGCTAATCACATGCAGTACATGTCAACTGGCCTACTTTGGCAACCCTGCTGATGTCATTCATTGTGAAATACACCTTTGGGGAACAGGTTTGCCAGTAATCCCTGTGGTGTGTCCTGTAACAGCTCCATGCTGTCGTGTGATATAGACCTCTGTTAGGGGTTCCATACCCACATGTGTTGGTTGTGGATGTTTTGTGTGTGTGTGTCACTGTCTGTATATGGAGCAATGCACTTTAGGCTAGTCACATGCAGTACATTTCAAATGGCCTATTTTGGCAATCCTGCTGATGTCATTCATTGTGAAATACACCTTTGGGGAGGGGCTTCCCAGTAATCCCCACGGTGTGTCCTATAACAGCTCCATGCTGTAGTGTGATATAGACCTCTGTTAGAGGTTCTATACCCACATATATCAGTTGTGAATGTTGTGTGTGTGTGTGTGTGTGTGTGTGTGCATCACAGTCTGTGTAGGGAGCAATGCATTTTAGGCTAGTCGCATGCAGTACATTGGCCACTGATAGTTACTATGGAGTGATAGCAGTGGGCTACAGAGGGTATGGCACCCTGTCCATCTTGCCAATAAGCACGCACATGCAGACAGTGCACCTCCCCCATGTTCCCCAATGGACACCTGCAACACCTGTGGTGCCATCACATGTGACCCACAAAGGACATACCATGCCTAACAACATGCCCTGTATGGATAGATGCCAGTGACACCAGGGAATGCCATTAGCATGCTATCAATGTAGGTGCAGGGTAAACCTGCTGCCCATTACCAGTTCCCACCACAGGTGGGCAAGGCTGGCGCATCTGATGATAATCTGTGTTCACAACATGGGCCAGACACCCCAGGTACAGTTACACATGTCACTGTACATGCATGTGGGAGGTGTGCACATCCTAGACACCGTCCATGTCATGGACTAAGGAACACATACATGGCAAGTGATGCACAGCATTAGCCACACACAATAGTCACCCAGGTGACTGGATGGGGGATACAATACCCACCTGTGTGGGAAAATGCAGAAACTACATCCCTGAGCCACACTGTAGACCACTGTCATGTGGCCTGATGCCAAGATATACCCATCGCCTAACCTTGTATAGTTGTCTGGCACAGTCGACCACCACACACCCATGCAGACATGCACCCATGCATGTCAGTACTGGCAACCTGTGTGTTTGTGTGTGTGTGTTGTATGGTGCATATGTTCACATCCACACTCACTACAACCCCCATTGGCATACTGAAGCATGCTGTCTGATGTCAGACACCTCCTCATACCCTTTGCCCATACAACCTCCGTATGACCTGTGTGGTGCATGTGATACTGGCACAGGGATGTGTTGTGGCAATCCCACTATTGATGAGTGGTACTCCTGGCCCTGCCAAGTGTGTCAGTGTGTGTGAGTCCTTTTGAGAGTGTGGCCATGTTGATGCTGGCACCTGTTCATGTGGACAGGCATGTGTACATCACCTACCGTATAGCTACCATATCCCTGTTGCAGATGTCACACACCATCACATATATGTTCTGATGGCTCCACACCAGGTAACCCACGTAATGCATCCATTAACTGCATAGAACTGTGATAGCACAACATAGTCGTCAGGGGTTTGATACCCTATGCTGGTAGGTGTGTGACACAAACATGCTTAGGTTTTACTCTCTCACCCCTCCCTGACCTGTCTTTGCCTCTGTCTGCCTCTCCCACTCCCTCTCTGGTGGATGTGTAGACCTACACCTGCTTTGCTTAGGCAACAGCATGTGTATTTTAAGTGATGCTCATGATCAATTGATGGCCTCTGCACGAATTACAGGCCTCCCCTAGCTGATTGCATGTGGCACAGCTGTGGTAACATTCCCACAGCCAATTGCATGGAAACACACTCCAATATCTAGGAACATCATGTTGGTGTTGGCCCTTTTCACTCACTGTGAGTGGGAACTAGATCTGTTGTTTGGCAAACAGCTTCTCAGATGGATTGGGGATTTACCTCTAACAACTTACACTGTGGAAACAGGGAGCACACAGGAGGGGGATGTGCCTGACCTGACTACAGACTGTAAGTGCTGCTATACTGCATTTGGAGTAATGGGATCTGCAACACTTAGTAGTGTATTGCAGGCTGGACGTATTTGGCTGGGGGGAGGTATGCCTACTCATACAAGACGTATATTGTTTGGGGCCTCTCAACCCCATTAACGGTGCATGTGTAAATATCTGTTTTTGTTAATTTACCATTGCTATCTACAAATGTATGGCCACATATACCTATACAGATAAATATATATATCAGCTTACATATGTATGACTATGTCTGTATATACCCACATAGCTATATATCTGCATACATATATGTACCTTGCTGTGTATATGTAGACATATAGGTGCATATACATGTGTCGATGTAGGGATTTGCGTGTATATATGTTCATATGTATATATGTATACATATATATATAAATATATATACATATATATATACATATATATATACATATATATATAATTATTTATATATATATATATATATTTATTTACATATATATATATATATATATATATATATATATATATATATATATGTATATAGATATATATATTGTATCTGTTTAGATATTAATATATTTACACACACACGTACATCTAGATATTGTTATACATTCACTGTACTGTTGCATGACTGAGCTGGATGATATGTTTCTGAAAACATCAGGTTTATATCTGTCATGGCTTAGTGGTACAGCACTTTGTGTATGGTGTGCAGGGTCCTGGGTTTGAGCCTTTCAGATGCTATTTGTTTTGTTGCTGTGCAGATCTATATTTATTTTATTTTACATTTGTTTACCGGGATAGTCCTACTAGATGCATGTCCATTTTCAGTGGAGGCCCAGGGAGAAAAGCTCCACATAGTCAAACATACAAAAGGTTACACAAGAAGTTAGAAAACAATTAGAATATATTAAAAAAGTGGTAATATACCTTATGTACATTGGTTTAGAAGTGTTCCCGAGTAGGGCCTTACAGTTCTAATGGACAGACATACAAAGGTTACACAAGAAGTTAGAAAAAAAATTAGAATATATAAAAGCAAAGTGGCAATATATCTTATGTACATTGGTTTAGTAATGTTCCCTAGTAGGGGCTCACAGTTCTCATGGACAGACACAATTACAAGTAAGACTGTAACTCACAGTTAGTCCCTAGTAGGGACTCACAGTTCTCATTGACAGACGCAGTTACAAGTAAGATTGGATGCATAGCATGGTGATGTAGTTAGATGTTATGATTATTACTGATTATGCTATAATTACTGATTATGCTATTGTTTTATAACTTAATCCGGGTTGGTACATGGTCATAGCCAGTTCAATTTGAGATACTGTTTGAAGGTTTTTTTGAAGAGGCCTTTGAAGGATTGTAGGGTTATATAGTTTGACAAGGCATTCCAGGTTTTGCCAACAAAGTTGGTTAACAGGGATTCACCAGCTGAGTTATTAGCTTTGTGGGTTTGGACCAGTAATTTGTTGGCTGACCGTAGGGATCTTAGGTTGCTATATGGCTTAACAATATTTATAAGAGAGGAGGTATCTTTAGGGTGGTACAGAACTTTGTGTGCTATTAGGAGTTGATTGAATTGAATTAAGCTGGGCAGTTCTAGCCATTCTAGTTGTTTCAGGTTGTGGCAGTGATGGATTCTATAGGTGGAACCAGTGGCGAATCTGGCAATATGGTTGTAGGTATGGGACAGCTTACTTAGTTTGGTTTTATTAAGGTCTGAGGGTAGGTGTGATTGGGCTATTTCAGTTCTAGCCAGTGGGGTTAAGTGTTTCTTGTTTCTATACAGTGATCCAAGCTTCTTATTGATGGTCTGTATGGTTTTGTTGACCTGTAGGTCAAATTTGTGATTATTGTCTATGATAACCCCTAGAAGTTTACTGTGTTGATCTGGGGAGATAGTGATGCCATTGTTAGACATGACAGAGAATGAAAGTGTAGCAGATCTACTAGTGGGGGTGAAGAGTAGAAGTTTAGTTTTATTGGGGTTCAGTAGTAGGCGTTGGTTGGTGAGCCAGTTCTCAATAGTGTTAAATGTATTTTGAGTTATGATTTGTAGTTCGGATGGGGAGGTGGCTGAACAGATGAGAGAGGAATCATCTGCATGTTGAAGACAGGTAGCTTTAGGGATAGCAGTGTGAAGATTACTAATAAATATAGAGAAGAGTAGTGGGCCTAGTATGGAGCCTTGAGGGACACCAAGTGTGAGAGGTAGCTGACTGGAGAGTTTGCCCTGCCATAGTACTGCCTGTTGTCTACCAGTCAGGTAGGACTGGAACCACTGGATAGTGTGCATGTTGAGGGAAATGGATTTTAGAGAAAGAATGAGAAGTTCATGGTTGACCATGTCAAAGGCTTTTGATAGGTCAAGGAAGAGGGCAGAGGTTAGCCTATTGTCATTTCTGTTACTGTTTATGGCATTAGAAAATTAAAGGAGGGCTGAGGTGGTGCTGTGGTATGGCCTGAAGCCATGCTGGGAGTTGGATAGTAAGTTATTCTGTGTAAGGTATATATAGATATGTATATGTATATATATATATATATATATATATATATATATACATATATATATATATATATAAATATATACATATAAATATATATATATATATATATATATATATATATAATAGAGAACATAAAGACATATATGAACACAGGCTACTTTAGTTCATAAATTTGTGTTATTTAGTGGGTTTTGCAACAACAAAATTGGTTATAACATGCTTTGCCAAGTAAAATAGACTGTGCTGTAGTGGGACTCGAACTGGGAATGCCTGCTCATTAGGCGGATGCTCTGCCCACAACACTATTGCTGTGCTGCTTCATTTGCATATATCTTCCATAATTTCATACCCATGGTTCCTTCCCCCACCCCTGAGCTCCACGTGCACATCAACCATCCATTCTCCAGTTGCTAGCCCAGCCATACCACACCTCCACACATTGCCCTCTCTCCATGTCTTAGTACTCATCCAGTATACTGTCTCGACCCAAGCTTCTTCAGGGTCTTCATCCGTTTAGTCCATGTACGTATGAGCCTTGCCTTGGTTCATCTTTTGAGACATGTGTAGACAATGGTTTGACACACAATTTTTGGTTTGTCCCACCAGAGAAGGACCTGTTTTTGTGTCAAAATTAGACTTAGCTGGCCAACACTGTTTCTCCCACTGGTAGCATCCTGCCAGGGGTTTGAGAAGCAGAAGTTTTCTCACACACCTGCCGGCCTCATCTCCTGGTTCCGTGGCACCAACATCCCAGATTTGACATTCTGAGCATGAAGCACGCCCACACTCCCCCTTGACGTACACCATTTTTTATTATTTTCTTAAGGTTTTTGCAAGACTACTGTTCTCACATTATGATTGGATAGGCACTGTTTTTTTATATACATAGACTGCTCGAAATACTGTATTTGAGCAATGTACAAATGATTGCTCGTATTAATCTACATAATTACATACATTTCCTGTACTGTTGACTGACTGTGCTGAATGATATGTTTGTGATAACATCAGCTGTATGTGTATCTTCCATGGCTTAGTGGTAAATCACTTTGCCTTAAATGTGAATGGTCTGGGGTTTGCAACTTGGGAGTGCAAATTATTTTGTTGCTGGGCAGGACGAGAGCTGTTGGATACAGAGTGAATAAGGCACTTTTAAGCAATTGTAAGTGGGTTTGCATGGGTTTGCGTGGAGGTAAGCAATGCTAATCCCTGGTTACAGCTTCTTACACTCAGTTAGCTTCTACATTGCTTAACCAGTGTAGGTATTGCTTACTTCCATGCAAACAGGCTTAAAGCCACTTACTGCTGCTTAAATGTGCTTACTCCCACTTACCCCCGTGCTAATTTCTTTAAAAGAAAAGAAAAAGGGGTTGATAGGAAAGTGTTGAAAAAGGGGCACAAAGAGGGAAAGACAGTAGGGAAAATAGTCAGGGATGTACAGAAAGGCTGAAGGGAAAGACCATAGCTGCCCATTTCTTCTACAGCAACAGCTGTGCATATACACTGAATTTGGAGGTAGATTTGGACATTCAAACCCCTGGGTGAAGTTGAGGACAACAATAATAAGTTGTGATGCCAATTAGACTGGATTACATGTGTCCAGTGGTCCAGTGGACATGTGTGTGAAATGGACAGCTATGTATGGGACAAGATTATTCTGTGGGAACAGATTGCCTTTTTTTTCTTTTTCAGGTGAGAGTATGATGTTGGGGAGGGGTAGTAGGTATATTTGGGGAGGTAGGTTGGGTAGGTTAACAGACAAGACAAGATGCATACAGGGGTGGTATATGACACATGTGGGGGGTAAACACCTTGGATGGGGAGGGGTGTTTAGAAGTTGCAAGCCCATGAGCCCCCAAATGGAAACAGTGGGACTGAGGTCCCCACCCATGGGCAGTCACCACTGCACCTTCATGGCCTCAAAGGTGGCTTTGCTGAGGGCTGGGTAGGGGGGCAGGCTCACCCTCAAATTGCACCACACGGCCCTCAAGCTGGTGTAGCTGGTCTCAAATCTCCTTGGCAAGCTCCCTACACACCACTGCCAGGACCTGATGGCAGGTGACAGATATCTCTTTGCCCCTGCTCCCAAGGAGGGGCAAGTCCCATTCCCTGTGGCAGTTCCACCTGAAGGTGGTGTAGGGCCAACAGAAGAGGAGGTCCCAGGCTGGGCCCCAGAAGTGCTGGTGCCTGGTGCCAAGGCCAGCTGAGGTGGGACAGGTGGGTCCCTGAGACTGGCCTTCACATAGGAGCTATGGTGTTGCAGTTTTAAGAAAGATAACAGTTAGTCATAGTCAACAGCATTCAGGATTAGTTATAACAGCATGCATAGGTATTCCCATTAACCCAAGACACCAGTTTACAACAGTTGCAGATCAAGCAGAACACATACATATATGGGACAACAGTGGCCATTACAACAGCATGCATGAGTATTTTACCATGGCACATGCATAGAACCAAATGTGAATATTTATAAACCAACAGGACATATGTCCCAACAAAAGTTTGTAGTGTACACGTACCCATTGAGGTGTGTAATAAGATTATTGTTGCACATATGGAGGGGGTGAGAGAGAGGTCAATTAACAACTAATATATCCCTGTAGTTTTCACAACTTTCTTAGTCACTGCAGTGATGTATTATTACACTGCCCACTGTCCTTACTTGGTACAATGGTATGTAGAGTAGTGTATGTGTGGACTGTGTCTTACGTATAGTCTACGCCTCTTACCTGTTATACCTGTGGAGAAAATCTTTGTTAAGACCACCTGACAAGTTCTAGACATACTCCCAGATTCCATGTTGCTGTTATACATATACCTAACAATCTGTTATTGCACACACTCTGGTCAAGGTGTGACAGGATGCAGGTCTTAATGTGACATATATTGAGAATTGCTGTCATACACTTTCAGTGAGATGCTGCAATGACAGGTTTGTTTCCATATACATTCTCTTTTTATGTTCAGGTCTGACTATCCATTATATGTCACTTTAAGCTGCCTACATTTCTTGGATCATCTCACTGATTTGTCAGGGGAACAGGTTACCGGGCAGCAGATTTGGGTCAGTTATTTGGACATGCTAGACAGATCAAACCATTGAGGGGTATGACTATGCACTACCTAAACATTCTGCCACAGTCTATACAGTTGATGGTTATGATTATGCTTACAGCATACTATCTGAACATTCTAGCAAAGTCTGTACAGTTGTTGGGTCTAATTATGCATACAGCTTTCTATCTGAACATCCTCGCAAACTCTGTACAGTTGTAGGGTATGATTATGCCTACAACTTACTAACACTCCTGGGATTCGAACCTCTGCTGTGTGTGGTAAGAATATTACAGTTAACATCACAGTGCACTGTGCTTTCATGGAATTGGTGTAAAGCATTCCAATGGTTTCTGTCTAAGTCTCCCTCAATTGTTCTATATGACTGACCTGTTGGGACTTCCAACATTGTTATACTGAACTTCCTACACATTTTAACTGCGTTCAACAGTGTGGGAACACTGCTTACTACAACAGTACTATTTATATGATGCAACACTACAACAACAGATGAAAGCAGGATGTACGCAAGCACTCCAGAGGTATACTTTTATTCACAAGATCTTACATCTTTATTTTCACGCAACCCATATGACAGTCTTACTGCCATATTGTCTGGTTTATTCAGTACAACCAATACACAATACACTTCTTTACTGGTACAACACTTTCCAGAACTGTTATATTTATTTGTTATGACAGTACATGTGGGAATATTACTAACCTGCCTCACGACGCAGCCTTTGCAGCCTAGTAGCATGGGCTTGCTGGTTCGCAGCCTGCTCATCTGCAGCTGTCCGAGGAATACAGTGATATTTAATCATTACCTATCCATAGTATACACAAGCTAGTCAATCATTATCTACATAGTAGAATGGATAGTTAGTGCTGGGGCATAAGCCATCTGCCTTGCTTCTTGGATCCACTGGTCCAAGAGATCACCCCTCTGCTGCTTCAGGTCAGCATGGTAATGCCTGACCTGTTCACCAGTCTGGAGCATACCAGTGGCACTGGTGAGGTCATGGGCGAGACTGTCCCAGACCTCCACTTTATACTAAGAGCCCTGGTACTGGCCCTGCAGTAGTGTCTCCTCATAGTGTTTTACCAGGAGCCATACTATGAATCTGGACTCCTGGGTACCCCAGCACTGTACTCTAAATCGAGTGCCTTCCCCAACGCCAGCCATTCTGCCTACAGTAGGGAGCTGCAACCAGGTATGGGAATTATTGTGGGGTTTAAATACACCAAATGTCCCACACTTTCCCATGATTGCATGGTTTTGAAAAGGTTAACCTATGGGCACACCTGCTTATCTGATGTTGGCATTGCTTAAAGGGGCATACCACCGGGCAGATTGAGTTAGCCAGCTTACACATTGCTTACCCCAACTAAGTTGAGCTGTGCAATGCTTAGCATTGCTTAATATTATTTTGCATTATATTTTCCTTTTGGCATTGATGTATTATTTGTTACATTTTATATGTGTCTAGTATCTGTGATTCATGTGTACATACACTGTATGGGGTCCTGGGGACTTCAACACTTTATTACAATAACACCTCACATCTGGCCTTACTGCAATACTCCACTTCACATATTTATGTTATGTAGCAGGTTATACAACATCACACTGTGCATAGATTCCTTTCACATGTTCAGTTTGATTTCCTTTGGTGAGGATTTGTTTGTTGAAACCTCAATCTTATGTACTGCTATGATGGCTTAGTGGTTAACTACTGTGATTGTAGTGTACAGGATCTTGGGTTCAAGACTTGCAGAGGCTGTTTATTTTGCTGCTGGGCAGAACATGGGCTGTTGGATACAGAGTGGTTAAGGCACTTTAGAGCAGTTGTAGGTGGGTTTGCGCGGAGCTAAGCAGTACTTATTTCCAGTTACAGTTTTTTACACTCAGTTAGCTTCTACTTTGCTTAATCTGTGTAGGCAATGCTTACCTCCGTGCAAACACACTTAAACACACTTACTAGTGCTTATATATGCTTACTACTGCTTATTTGTGCTTAACCCTGCTTACTAGTACTTTATTCATTATGACACTGACACTTCACATGTGCATTTATTGCAGTACTCCAGTTCACATTTAAATGTTATTTAGTAGGTTATACAGTAAAACAAATGTTCATATACAGATTTCACATGGAAAATGGAACGTGCAGTGGGAATCTAACCGGCAATGCCTGCTCATAAGGTGAGTGCTCTGCCCACTACACTATTGCTATACTGCCTCATTTGCATATATCTTCCTTTTTCTCTTCTTCAGCCATTTAAGCTGCATTACCCATAGCTAAGCGATGGGCACACCTGCACACCTACGGTTAGCTTTAATCAGATTTAAAAAAAAAATAAAAGGATTTCTTCTTTTAATTTATATGTCCTGTTGCTGTTGTACACATGGGGTACTGTTGGTGGGGATATGAGGACACCTATGAGTGATCTTGCTTATTTCTTAACATCTGCTGTTCTACATTGCAGGGGCTTGTTTATTCTAAGAGCTCTGCTCTCAGACATGCCCCCTGCACTCATACACACTCTGTGTAAGAATAGTAGCTCAGGCAGTGCACCGTCATTATTATGCATGGTGCGCTGTCGTCCTGCTCTTACACAGGCACTTCCATGAAGGACTAAGCTAGTCCTGCATGGAAGGTTAGTGAATCCGGGGGATTTTTTTTTTTCAATCACTATAAGAATAGGCTCCATCATAAAACTTTAAATGAAACCACGATTAGTGGGGCATTATTGAGTGGCTGTGTCCATTGTAGTTGTTGCAGCTTATATACAGTCCTGTTGAAAAGTGAACAGTTTACAAGTAGTAACACCTCTAATATTTATGATATCAATATATTTGGTAATTGTAGCACAGATTGGATTAGTTATTTAGTTACATGTACATGTTCTGCTTTTTATGTGGGGCAAACTTCTTGTCCATTTAGAATGCACATCACAGAACATTTATTTGACATTAGGAACAAATGGATATCTAATGCATGGTACAAACACACTATTAAACATCCCACTGCACATTTTATGTTTGTAATTATTGATAAAATTGTGGGGAATATGAGCCATAAAGCAGGTTGACACAATATTTTAAATAAAATGGGGAAAAATTGGATAATTAGACTTGGAGGGTTATTCCCACCTGGTCTAAATGAGAATTTGTAATTATCCAACTGGAGTAAGAATAGGAGTGTTTGAGTAATATTTATTGAGTTGCATATGCTTACTTTGCACACACTGATGAAGGCTGTAATGCTAAAATTGGTCTGTATGTGAACTGGATTTTCTGGCTACTCAATGAATAAATGTGGATTATAACCTTGCTACCACAGTGCTGGTCATTTTTGTTGCTTCCCTGCAACCAAAATTAACCCAGTATGTAGATTTTAATTTAAGGCTCTCACCATAGCATTAACTCATACTGACAATGTCTGTTCAGGGATCTCACACGGTTGTCAGTCTGATGTGTTTAAACTAACTCACCTTTTTTACTTTAGGTGATGGTCTTGTAGACATCAAAGCAACATTTAATTTTTGGTAGATTAAATTAAATTTGTTATACAAATCCAGGAATTTGTGTTATGATCTCTGAATGGTAAATACACATAGGCAATCACTTCATTATTGAAACTGAAATCTATCCAAACTTGCTTTTTAATATTTATTCTTATTTTGTTTGCATGTATGTTTTGTTTCTTTTTTGTTGTTTGCTTACTTATTTATTTGCTTGAGAGGAAATTGTCTGTAATCTACTGAATGGATTCTTTAACCATTTGCTAAATTTAACTTTTGTATCATATTCATTTCACTCCTGAAGACAGAAAAACATATTTTTTGTCAAATTGCAAGACTCAGAACTTACAAAGGAAGATAATGCTTCTGGATTTTCACCTTGATCTGAAATCATTAATTTTCACTCCTTACAGATGTCCACAGAATAGACTAGCTACATCTACCAATGATGAAGAGAGTGTCATTCTCATGCAGGCTGTAGAGGAATAGGAACTAACCATGACTGACTGGTGTGGGAAATAGTTACACTAGAAACACTTGTATGTTGGTGATTGTTGATGACTGTGTATTTGGCTCTATCTATGCATGATGCAGGTCACCATCAGTGAGTAAGAAAGAGGTCTAGGGCTCTTAATTTACATCATGGACAGCTGCTTCTGGATCTCACTGAGGGCCTCCCATCACTTCAGATGGAGCTTTCTTCTCTTCCCTTGATAAGCAGTAACAAGTAGATAGCACACCCAGAAGCTAATGTAAAAATAGCAGTTCCTGTATGCCAGTGGATAAATTTCTATTACAGACTAAAGGCCAAGGGATTATCAGTGCTTTGTAGATGTGGCTATATCTATTTGTATATTTCATAATCCATAACTGTTAGCATACTGACTGCAAGTCATCCCATGTGCCATTTCTTGTTTACTATAGGGATGCGCATAGTCATCCATGTATGGCTTTTATCAAGGGGAGCACGTGCAGGTGGCAGACACCAATTCACGGAGCTCAATATGTACTGCAAATTTTGGGATGTGGTTTTGTAGATGTATTTAAGTGAGCATTCTATTGTTTTATTTCTCATTGTATGCAATGATTAAATGATTACTTTTACAATGCAACACAAATCTGATAGTTTTTATTGCTTTGTGTTTAATTGGCAAGATTATAAATATATGCTCAAAGATAACATTAATAGTGGTACACTTATTTAGCAAATTAGCTGAAATGGCCACATCCTGTCTGTTTGAACAGTACTTTTCTGCCAGTTAGTCAATTATTTAATTCAAAAATTGTTGCTACAAAGGATGTTTGGAAGCTACTACATAACTACTGCTGTTGTCTGATCATTTTGGAATTCTTCATGTAAGGTTTACACAGCTGTGTTGTTTCTGTTTCTGTTGCAGTTTGTCTTATAAATGATTTACTTTAATGTGTTTTGTTTTTAAATGTTTCACTTTAGAGTTTTTTTCTTGGAGTTTTAAACTTTATTTGTTAGACAAATATTTGTTTCCATTATCTAACTGCAAAGGGGTTAAGTCTGGGTGATTTGAGGCAGGAGCTGAGAAGTAGCATTTATTATTTAATGTAAACAGAGTAGGAAAAGGTTTTAATTTTGGGGACCTGACACTGATCTGTAACTGCTGATATTGTCGAAAGAGAATACACCGTAGGGGTGAAGTGCCTTCACACAAAAATCCACAGGAATATATCAAACAAACAGAATGAAAGGCACACCACGACTATCAAAGCAAACCTTCTATAGCTCATAAAATCTTTATTACCAGTAAGCGCTTTCACGTCACACAGGACGCTTCTTCAGACTTTAATAAAATCAATTACACAAAGAAACATTAAATAGTCCTAGTTATCTCTTTGTCAACCAATAAAAGCACTTAGCTAATTAACATAAATACAAGCCTTACTAAAAAATGTATATCTAACTAGGTAAGACTAAAATCTACAAAAACACACATAAAAGTGCATGAATGTAAATATAAAAGTGTAAATAATAACTGTATAAAAAATAAAAAATAATAAAAAATATACATGTAAAAGACGTGTGTGCAAGAAACACTTAAAAATAATATGTATAAAAACACTTAGAAATGATGACAGTAATAGTTTAAAAACAAATTTGTTGAAACAGAACTAATGTCTTAGCGGTCTATC
This sequence comes from Protopterus annectens, assembly GCF_019279795.1. Lineage (NCBI taxonomy): Eukaryota > Metazoa > Chordata > Ceratodontiformes > Protopteridae > Protopterus > Protopterus annectens. The sequence goes on along the minus strand of NC_056727.1, from coordinate 586,560,626 downwards.
TTTTAAGAATGGTTTCAGAGAAACCCTGTCATTGAGACCGTGTCCATTGTCTGCCTGTAGCCTGATAATCTACCTATTCTCTTCTTTATTTTCTTCTCCTACATTGAAACCACAAGTTTTCTAACATTAACCAGTAAGTTTTCCAGGGACTCCATGGAGTTCCTAGATGTATTACTGACAAAGGAACGAGATGCGATACATACAATGGTATATAGGAAACCTTGTAGAAGAAATGCTTTTTTACACAGGAATAGTATGCATCCACCTCACATACACAGGAATGTAGTTAAAAATCAGGCACTAAGGTGTTCAAGATTAACCAGCAGAAAGGAAGATTATAGCATAGCCATTGAAGGTATACAGAGAGATCTTTCTGTGAGATGATATCAAAGAAAGGAATTGGAGACATTACATCAAGTTGATCGAGCAGATAGTGGGGATCCCTATATTAATAGGAATAATCTCCCAAATGAGATCGAGACAGTCCATAGAATGTGTAGAAATACTACTAAAAAGAACAGAGTTGCTATCCCGTTTACACACCATAATAAAATAATAACAAACATTATTAAAAAGAATTGGGGAATTTTGACACTAGATGAAGAGATCAGTAAGTCGGTAGGCCACCATCCAAGTTTTAGTTATAAAAACACTAAATCACTGAAGAGGCTACTATGCTATGAACGTAATGAGATCAGAACACCCATCTCATCTAAGAAAGGGACATTTCCCTGTTATAACTGTAATCAATGCCAATATATTTTGAACACAAATATATTTCAACATCCAGATACCCATGTCAGATATGAGTTTGATTTTTATGCCAGCTGTATATCCAGGAATGTGGTATACTTAGGGGTTTGTCAAAAATGTAGTGATTTTTATGAAGGTAAAACCAACAGAATATTAAGGGAAAGGATCAGAGAATACCTTTATGCCATAAACAGAGAGAATGAGACCAATGCCCTAGCCAGTCATGTACTCCAGAATGACACTACACACAGGTTTAAGTTCTTGGTCTTAGAACTCATACACACTACTAAGAGACTGGGGAATGCAAATAATTTTACTGAGAAAGAAGAGAATAGGTGGATTATCAGGCTACAGGCAGACAATGGACACGGTCTCAATGACAGGGTTTCTCTGAAACCATTCTTAAAAGATAGACCCCTAAGACATTAGTTCTGTTTCAACAAATTTGTTTTTAAACTATTACTGTCATCATTTCTAAGTGTTTTTATACATATTATTTTTAAGTGTTTCTTGCACACACGTCTTTTACATGTATATTTTTTATTATTTATTATTTTTTATTTTTTATATAGTTATTATTTACACTTTTATATTTAAATTCATGCGCTTTTATTTGTGTTTTTGTAGATTTTAGTCTTACCTAGTTAGATATAAACAAAAACTAAAACTGGTAAAAACAGGCACAGCAGGAAACCATAAAAGCCGGCAAAAAATAAATACTATCACACCAATACGAAATAAAATAAAGAAAAAAACTTTAATGTGAGCGCTTTCGGCAAGCACATTAACTTGCCTTCTTCAGACAAACAGTTGTAAAACAGTTTTGGTTCTCCTTATATCCTATTAAGCTGAGTAAGTTGATGAGTCAGCCTACTTAACAAGCAGGAACATTTTAAAGTAGCCTCGCCAATCAACATCAAATAAACCATAAGTTACTATATAAATCTTATTCTCATAAAGGAATATATGTCAGACACCAATAAATATTATAAACACATGACAATGTTTCAACAAAATTACCAAATTATTAACTAAAAACTATGAATTTAACAATGTATGAATATATATGTATATGAATGTATAAATATGGTAAGTGAAACCATAAATAAAAATTAACGTAAACAGTAAATCCAAAAATCTATCTAAGTGAACCAGGAATGTATATGTATGTGTAAACCCTTTAATATCATTGTTTAAGGGCCAAATATCTCAACATACATTTGATAGAAAGGCTCTCATTCAAACCCGGAAAGACTTGTGCTCTAGTCTTGATCTGTCATATAAGTTCATCAATTTCCAAAAGGACTTGCCATGGTCCTCCCCTAATGTCAATGCTCCTATGTTGTAAAACTGCAAATTTGAAAGCATGATCAGGGTAGTCTAAAATGTGTTTGACCAGTGCATTGTTAGAGTCATTCCTACTTATGGCATAACAATGTTCATAAATACGTTGTTTTAGTTTCCTTTCCGTTTTGCCAATGTATAATGTATCGCATGACGTGCACAAAGACACATATATAACACCTTTAGACTCACAATTATATCTATAATTCATTTTGTGCATCTTGTTATTGATGAAAATTTGCTTGGTCACAAAAATATGTTTACTGTATGAACATGAACCACACTTAAACATTCCTTTGGTTCTATGTGTACTGTCTCTTTTCGTCTCTAGGAGCGATTTTAAATTCTGGCCTCACCTATAAGTTATTTTAGGCCTAACCCCTAGTGCTTTAGATAGCTTTTCATCACCTTTAATTATATTCCAGTTCTTATTAAGAACTTCTCTAATGGCCGAGTGGTCAAGTGAATATGTACAAAGAAAACTGACTTGATGGACTATAATGTCGTCAGACATGTTAGTTGACTGCTCACCAAGAAAGCCTTCATGGTAACTCAAATTTTTAATAGGGGTACCAACTAGATCAGATAGCAACGGTGTAAAATGCCCCATACTCCTTTTGTTTATGATTTCATTTTTAATATTTGAAACTAGGGTAGAAGGATACCCTCTATTCAGAAACATTTTTTCTAGCAAGTCACATTCATGGTTGAAATCGGTTTCATCAGAAATCATACGGGCAGCCCTAACCATCTGCCCCTTAACTACTGCCTTCTTCTGATGGTAAGGGTGACTGCTAGAAAAATGTAAAAAGGTGTTTGAGTAAGTTGGTTTACGATATATTAAACTCTTATACCTATGGTTATAATTATCCCTAGTGAGCTGTATATCAAGGTAATTGATCGTTTTTTCCCCTATAGTGTAAGTAAATTCCAAAAAGTTGGTAGTCTGAGTGATGTTATTAATGAAAGAAGAAATAAGAGAAAGATCACCTTTCCAAATACAGAACATATCATCCTGGTATCTGGTATACCAGGATACATGATTCTGAAAAAATGAATCTTTAAACAAAAAATTGTGTTCCCAGAATGCCATAATGGCATTCGCAAAACTACTACCACAGGGAGAACCCATAGCTACCCCCGACTTCTGTAAGAAAAATTGGCCTTCAAAAACCATAAAGTTGTTACTCAGGACAATTTCTAAAAGTGTCTCAACTAAATTGATGGTATCACCATTTACGTTTTTCATAAATAAGAATTCCCTAGTCCATTCAATACCTAACTGCTGGGGAATAACCGTATATAAATCTTTGATGTCAATTGTTAAAAAATGAGCATTAGACTGAAACTCAAGCCTGTTAATATGGCTAAGAAACCCCCACGAATCCTTACAGATTTGTGTTTCACTGCCAATATGTGGTTTTAAGACACTATCAATATATTTGGCACACCCATATGTAATTGATCCCCGACCGTCAACTATTGGTCTAAATGGCGGATCAATTAAAGTTTTATGAATTTTGGGGGTGCCAAATAATGCTGGTGTTTTAGGGGCTAACATTATAAGGTAATGGTATAGGTCAATGTCAATAAGGCCCTCCAAAAATAGATCCTCCAGGACCCCTTTAACCTTTCTATGTGCCCCATTGACCTCATTTAATGTTACCCATGTATATGTGGCAGTATTGAATTGTTTGACCATACTATCAACATACATATCATGTTGCATAAACACAAGGCCACCACCTTTATCGGGCTTCATGACCCTAATATTACAATCGTTCAGCAAATTTAAGCAATCAAATTCACAATTACTAATGTTGTTACTCATATTTTTAAAATGCTGACAATTTTTGATAGCCCAAAAATCTATCTCACACATTTTTTCAAAAACACACAAGTCTGGATGAATAAGCAGGTTAAATACACTAGAAACCCTTAAAGAACTGACCATATTAGTGCTGCTTCCCATAAGCAGATTGAGGTTAAGTTTACGGACAAATAACTTAAGGTCTATAATAGTTTTAGCAATGTCCATGTGTCTCCCGGGGACATAGGTTAGGCCCCTAGATAGAAAATCAACAATTTCTTGATCCACATCCAAGGAGGTGTAATTATATATGTTAAAGTCACCATCTGAGCTTGTGTAAACACGTGGTCCACAAGCTAAGTCTTGTGTGTAAACTATCATCTCCTCGTTCTCCTTTTGTTTCTCGCTTGTGGCCGGTTCTGATTGGACTGGCGATTGTTGGTTCGGTTGTTGTTGGTTGGGTGAAAATCCTGGTGGTTAGAACTATTGACCCTATGATTGTCAATGAAACATTGTCATGTGTTTATAATATTTATTGGTGTCTGACATATATTCCTTTATGAGAATAAGATTTATGTAGTAACTTATGGTTTATTTGATGTTGAGTGGCGAGGCTACTTTAAAATTTTCCTGCTTGTTAAGTAGGCTGACTCATCAATTTACTCAGCTTAATAGGATATAAGGAGAACCAAAACTGTTTTACAACTGTTTGTCTGAAGAAGGCAAGTTACTGTGCTTGCCGAAAGCGCTCACATTAAAGGTTTTTTCTTTATTTTATTTCGTATTGGTGTGATAGTATTTATTTTTTGCCGGCTTTTATGGTTTCCTGCTGTGCCTGTTTTTACCTAGTTAGATATACATTTTTAGTAAGGCTTGTATTTATGTTAATTAGCTAAGTGCTTTTATTGGCTGACAATGAGATAACTAGGACTATTTAATGTTTCTTTGTGTAATTGATTTCATTAAAGTCTGAAGAAGCGTCCTGTGTGATGTGAAAGCACTTACTGATAATAAAGATTTTATGAGCTATAGAAGGTTTGCTTCGATAGTCGTGAACTGCTGATATTGTGTGATTATTTTGGAATTTTTCATTTAAGATTTGTGCTCTTGTTTCTCTCCTTTTGCACTTTTTATTATTGTTTTGTTTGTTTAAATTTTCCTTTGTTTTTAATATATTTTATTATAAAGCTGATTTTTTTTCTTAGAGCATTAAAAGTTATTGGTTAGGGTCAGTGAGTAAAAATGTGTTTTTCATTCTCTTACTGCAAAAGCACTGAATTTAGATAATGGTTCCCCTATACATGCTCGAGGTGAAATTGCTCGAGCATCAGTAACATGCACAAAAAAAAGATGAACAGCATAATGCTGAATGTTTTTTCCCACAGGAAATCATTGTGGTGCCATTACTAAGTGTGCACCAGCAATGATTCACTTGTTGTGCGAGAGTTTTCCCTTCTTTGAGTTGGTGTATATAAGTTCAGGAGTGTGGAGGGACTTGCCTCCCCCTTTCAAAAATCAACTAAAGATGCGTTTTTCACTCTTTTGAATTTCAGTAGTTTTTTTCTCCTTTAGGGACAGCGACTTTCAGGATGTTGGCATAGTAGAACCCTAGAAGTCCTAGATGATTTGAAATATGAGTTAAAAAGTAGCATTTATTACTTAATATAAGTAGAACTGAAAAATGTTTTAATTTTAGGGAGCTGCCACTGATCTGAGACTGCTGTTGCCACTGTGTAGTTCTTTTGAAATTCTTCATTTAAAGTTTGTACATTTGCACTGCTTCTATTCATTTGATTGTTTTATAACAGATTCATTTATGTTAAAATGTTTATTTAAATTTTTTTAATTTTTAATTTGTTTTACTTTAAAACTGTTTTTCTTGGAGTTTTAAAAGTTATTCACAATGGCCAGTCAGCAAAGATCTGTCCATTCTCTGACTGCAAACATACTAAATCTATGTAAGTTTGAGGAATAGCTGAGAAAGTATCATTTATGATTTAAGAAATGCAGACAATGGAAGGATTTCTACTGATCAATGACTGCTACTTTTGTGTGGCTGTTTTGACATTTATCATATAAGGTTTGAACACTTGCATTGTTTCTATTTTTTGTTTGTTTGTTTTGTCCTTTGTATTGCACTTTAATTTACTTTATGTTTATTTTATTTTAATTCTTTTTTGAGTATTAACAGTTAGTAGTTATGGACATTTAGCAAAGATGTCTTATCTATTGCATTACTGCGAAGTTATTTTTTTTTGCGAGAAGCTGAGAAGTACAATTTATTATTCAAGGTAAGCAAAAGACAAATCCCCCAGATTCAGCAAGCCCTGCACGGCATGCAGGAATAGTGCAGGAGCTCCTGTAGACAATATGGCCACCATGCGATCCAGGAATAAGCTGCAGGGACGTGCACGAGCACCCCTGCACTATTCCTGCACGGACACAGCTCTTATATACAAATTACCCCATTTGCAGGTGAAAACCATGCAAATGAGGTGAATTTGTGATCCAAGAAGCTGTCAGCCAGCCGTGCAGGACTAGTGTAATGTGCAGAAATGTACTCGGTTAGTAACCGAGTACATTTCTGCAAACTACAAAACGGAGCCATGACAGCTCCAAATAAAGGGTGTATAGTATCTGTAAAGCATGCCAATGGCCAAATATATGGCCATTGGCATGGAAAACAGTTGACAAAAATAAAAATATAACTTTTATTTTCTTTTAGTCAATTTCATCTGTTTAAGCATAGGGCAGTGGCGCCCAAACAGGATCAGGCTAAAAATTAAAAAAAAAAAAAACTGAAACAAGCATTCTAACCAAAATCACTATTTTGCCATTATACTCAATGGTAGGCAGAAGACAACATGACCAGTGAATAGTTTTTGCTAAGGGGGAAGACTCAGTGAAGGACCTGAAACTATGCATTAGCAGGCAATCCTATGCAAATGAGGGGAATGATACTGAATTCCATATTTCCCCTCAATGCTAGCCAGCACCCAACAGTGTAAGTGCATGAATAGCATGGTTCAAGCCTAAGAGTTAGCTGACATCATGTGGGGGGGTTGTCAGGCATATTGTAAGCTTATTAGAGCCCTGTGGCTCAGGTTTGCCCTTAGCTTAGCAGAGATCAGCAAGGAGGTGTGTCTAAGGCTGCCTAGCACTCTTTACATTGCCTAAGTGGGTGTGCGTGCCGCGCACCAGGTTTTAAAGGAAAAAAAAAAGTAAACCAAGAAATAATAGCTCTGTGCACATCTGAGCACTGTGTTTGCGTGGCACGCCCCCACACTTAAACAGGAAGGCAAAGGGAAGGGAAAGCAGCAGTAGGAAGGTAATCAAGGAGAACTAGCATAGCTGGCAGGTGAAATGTATCAGAATCAGCCAATTACACAGGCAGCAGCCCAGCCCAAAACACTACTATCTACTATGCAAACATCTTTCCCTCTGTTTTTTTCTGACATACTCTACACCACCAGTGTATACAAGCAGGGAATTTTTAACAAACAAAAGCAACAAAATGATAGGGGCTGGAGCAGCTATCATACATAAACATGTAGAAGAGGATGAGGGTGGTGAGGATGAGAATGCTGTCAACCAACCCACAGTGAGGAGACAGAGAAGAGTGTACTGACCAGGGTAACCGACCAGGAGCCTGACACACAGAACTAACAGAGAGGAACCCATCCCAGTGGATACCAAGGTATGTGTAGGCCTAAGAATGCTTGCCACAAGCACCTTCCAAAGGCCAACTGGGAATATCATGGGGATCTCACAGGCATCAGCGTCCAGGGTACTCTACCAGTTCCTGGATGCCATGTCAGCACATGCCGGTGAGCACATATATTTTCACAATAGCCGTGAGGCGTTGGGCAGCAATATTTGTCTCTTCCAACAAATAGCAGAATAGCCTAAGGTAGTGGGTGCTATAGACTGCATGCACATATGCATCAAAGCACCACCCGGTGAGCAGGGTAGGGTCTACATCAACCGTAAGGGCTTCCCCTCCATCAACTGCCAGGTTGTGTGTGATGCCTGGGGCATTATAATGAATGTATGTGCTGGCTGCCCTGGAAGCTATCACGATTCCTACATCTGGCATCTGATGCGGCTGTACCAGAGATTTCCCAATGGGGACATCCCTTACCATCACCTAATGGGGGATACTGGTTATGCACTGGAGTCGTGGCTGATGATACCCATCAGAAATGCACACACATGTGAACAAGAACTCCATAATGAGGTACACACACAGACCAGAGTCATAACAGAGTGTGTGTTTGGGATGCTCAAGTCATGGTTTGGGTGCCTGGACACATCCAGTGGAGCCTTGCAGTACTCACCAGCTACATGTACCCAAATTGTAATCGTATGTGCCATGCTAAACAATATGATCCTGCAGAAACAGCTGCAGCAGGAACAGCATGTGGCAGGGCCACACAGCCCCCCCCCCACAATTGCCAAGGCCTGCACAGACACAGAGTGACTCGGAGGAGGAACAACCTGAGCCTGCCCCAGTAGGCAGAAGGAGGCATGCCTAGTATGCCCTGACCTTGGCAAAGAGGCAACACATAGCACGTACCTTGACACAGGGACCCAGGCAATGACACCTCTCTCTGACTCGCACATACAGTAAAAAGGATGCCAAACATGACACTACCTGTACTTAACCATGTATAGGGAGTGTACTATGTGCATCCAACATAGTCAGTCCTCCAGCACCATCCTCAGTACTGGCACAGCCACAAGGTAAGTCATTCTTTCTACCAATTGCCGAATGGAGTAATATGTGCTGTTACTTGTATCTATGGTATGGATGTGAGCATGCAAGGGAATTGGGTGGCTGAATGGGATGCCAGCAGATAGTAGACACCTATCTTGGCAGCATGAGATCTGTAACAAATACTGGTGTCACTATAGTAGCCAGTACTAGACAAGGTGACAAAACCCATTGCAGGAAATGTGCTGGGCCACATGTGTGTCCATATGATGCACACATGCCAGTCAGGGAGGCTCACATACCCAACAACAGTCTCAGCCAGCAGGACAGGTGTAGACAAACACAAAGGTTGTGCTAAGGCCTCTGATTGATGGCTATGGGTAACACCCCCCCACCCAGGCCTACACAGACAGACTACAACAGGTCAGGCCGTGTGATGTTAGTTCAGAAACTGAAATGTAGGTCAATCAAACCTAAGACCTGCAGTACAGTGATATGCCTCTAGTCAGCATGATAGGTTAGAATACAGAATGAAATGGAGTACCTGACATACCAGTACAGTCATAGCAAATGTGTACAAGTGTCAGGTGTGCCCCCCCAATCCTATGTAGAAATGTAGTAACAGTCTGGTGTGCCTCCGCAATCCTATGTAGACATGTAGTAACAGTCAGGTGTGCCCCCCGATCCTATGTAGAAATGTAGTAACAGTCAGGTGTGCCCCCCCAATCCTATGTAGAAATGTAGTAACAGTAAGGTGTGCCCTCCCAGTCCTATGTAGACATGTAGTAACACACAGGTGTGCCCCTCCCAATCCTATGTAGAAATGTAGTAACATGTATGTGTAGGTATAATAACAGTGGAGCACAGATTACCTGAGCTGGCCAAGGTAGCAGGATAGATTGTAGCATGTGTACAATATGCAGGTCTGTGTGTGTTAGGTTGGTGTGTGTTATATATTGTGTGAGAGTGGTCAGTATGTATGCATGGTGAGTTTTGTCCTGGTCGCCATTGCCCAGTACTGCCGATGACAGGGCCAAGTTCACACAACTGCAGTGCCAAACACAATGCTTCCCAGTATAACACATTCCAGCAGTAAGCCATTGTAAATGTTTGGAAGTAATATGTGTCACCATCTGAAAGATGGACATGGCATGACTGTCGGCCCAGATATACAAGCAGTACACGGGGGGAGTACCCTAGACAGTGTATAATATGTAACTGTCAAATGGACACACCCTTGGAATTGTACATACAGGTTTGCAGCACATTATCTGGTCTTGTAGTAGGGAATACCGATGTCATCTAGCCAAACACTGGCAGACCATAAAGGTCATAGGAATGATGTATTGAGAAACAGTTGATGTCCCTGCACAAGCCAGCATAAGTGGAATGCCCCATGCATATATGTGAGTCAGATGCAAGTAATGTCCATAGCACACATGCACCCAGCTCACCCAACCACCACCCACAGGTACCTCTCTGGTCTTATCCCTGCTGTTGAGAATGAGTACAATATGAGCCCCACCTGTGTATGGCAATAGCGAAAGAATGCAGCATGCAGAGTAGGTGTCCCATGCAGGTGTGTCCCTAGCTGTAAGCAGCACCCTGCCAGCATCCACACCACTGGATCAATACTGACAGAAAGTATTGGCATAAACACCTTGCACAACTACCCTGTCACCCCAGGAGAATATAGTGTATTGCAGTGTGGGACTGTAGGAGTGACAGAATGCAACGGCCTGCTACAGCTGGCCTGCATCACTACCAAATGGCCTACAGTCCTCTGCCAAAGGCCTGTGTCTCACCCGTACTGCCAGTGTATGTTATATCATGGACTCCCAAATAACAACATAACACAGTCCAAAGAATCCAAATGCAAGGCCATGTAGACAAATCACAGTAACATGTTCACCATGTCCAACTGCATGAACTGTGGACTAACATAAAATTACTGCTGTGATGAAGTGATAACTATAGGAAAAATATCAGAGAATGTTCGCATAATGTATGGAAGAGGCTATAATAATAGAGGGGGGGTAGGAGCATGGGCGTCATGGAGTGTGTGAAGTCCGAAACTCAGCCGTGTGCACATACTATCCCTGGCTGCAAACACAAGAATGGGTGGCTATAAACCTGCTCGTAAACCACAATGTGTAAGAATAATGTCCAGAATTATGACTCCTGCCTCTGGGTAACCTGTGTGAGTCTGTACAGATGTGAGGTATCACCACAGCATGATATGGCCATACTGTCACGTCGATGGATGTACAAGCATGGGATCCTCTGCCACCACTGTACCAAGGTGCTGAACCATTTACACAGACCCAACAGCAAGTGTCTGCAGCTTCCCCTCCAGAATGGCATGAGTGTGCAAGAATATGTAGGCTGCTGACCACAATACTGGATACAGCTACATTCACCCTGTGTTCCCCAGGACATCACTGCAAGCAAATTTGTCTACCTGACAGTACTTGATGGCAAAAAGCATCACAGTGTATAACAGTACATATGTCTGAATATCTCTGCTAACACCAGAACCATGTAACTGAAGCAGCACAGACACAATTACCTAGAGTAACTCACTATCCTTTGTCCATTTTGACCCCATATTGTCAATTGATCTACAGATATCCTGCAGAAACAGTTTGCCAGCTATAGGTGTAGAACACAAAAGCCTGCACTGGAGTACAATCTACCTGGAATTGAGTCACACATTCAATACAGAAGGTCATACTGGGAATGCTCCCACACTTAAAGAAATGAAGGCCATGTCAGACAACAAAATACTGAAAGGTCATACTGGGCATGCTCACACACTTAAAGAAATGAAGCCCATGTCTGGCAACAGCAGTGGACCATACATATCTGACAGTTGCAGATGTTAGTGCATACACTCCTCAGTATGCACCAGTCATGCTTTGCACACACATTGGATATTAATACACACATATATCCAAGGACAACACACTATAATGGGGCAAAGGTACACATACATAGATGTGTGGAAGAGAGTGACAGTGACAAAGAGCCTTCCATCATGAGGCCTGTTCCACCCAGCATGCATTCAATTGGCTAAAACCACATGATGTGTAAATGTCACTCAACATGGACATTTGCCTCTGGAATCCCTCAAAATTATAGACTCTGTGGTGCTAGTGCTAACTGTACAACATGACTGTACAAGGCAGTAGTCATCTAGCAGTTGTATACACGTACCTGTGGAATATAAACCTGTGTGTGCCTGAGTGTGGTGTGTCTGCCTCTAGATGAATGGGTTATGGCCCATGCACACACACTGCCCTCCCCATTGCCCTACTATGGCAAGCCTGCTGATGTCTTCACCTTGAAATACATCTTTGAGGACGTAGTAGCCCAATAATCTCCATGGTGCATCCTATAACTGCATAATGCTGCAGTGTGATGTACGAGTTAGGTAGGAATTCTAATCCCAGACATGACAACTGTGTGTGTGTTTGTCTGTGTAGGGAGCAATACTTTTTAGGCCAGTCACACTCACTACAATTTCAAATGTCCTACTTTGCCATGCCTGCTGATGTCATTCACTTTCAAATACACCTCTGGGGAATGAGTAACCCAGTAATCTCTGTGGTGTGTCCTATAACTGCATAATGCTGTAGTGAGATATACTAGTTAGGTAGGTGTTCTATTTCTAGGCATGATAAGTGTGGATGTTTGTTTGTCTGTGTAGGGAGCAATGCTTTTGAGGCCATTCACAGTCACTACAACCTCCAGTGCCCTTCTTTGGCAAGCATGCTGATGTCATTCACTTTAAAATACCCCTTTGGGGAAATAGTAACCCAGTAATCTCTGTGGTGTGTCCTATGACTGAGTAATGCTGTAGTGGAAAAAAACTAGTTAGGTAGGAGTTCTATTCCCAGAAAGGCAACTGTGAAACTGTGTGTGTGTGTGTGTGTGTGTGTGTGTGTGTGTGTGTGTGTGTGTGTGTGTGTGTGTGTAGGAAGCAATGTTTTTTTGGCCATTCACAGTCACTACACACACCTACAAATGGGAAACATTGATAATTATGCAGTAACAGAGACCTGATCCAAGCCTCCAGAGAGCACCCCTGCCATACCAGACACAGCTCTCACCACACCTGTTGGCCACCAAACCAGGACCAAAACAATAAAGGTGAAGGAGTGTCCATATTCACCAAGGATATTCACACCACCAGGCTACTTGCCCAACAGAATGTGTCTGAAATACCCCCGGTGAAAATAACAGTAGGTTAGACTGCATTCCAAATTGTATAGATTGCTACAGATCCCCCACCATGCCCCATAATACCCACTAAAGCCTCTGCAATATACTGTGAAATATTATGATACAAGCAAACACCCTACTACTGGGTGAGTTACACTACCCTGCCATTAACTGGGAAAACTACTTGTGTACCAACATGTGTGCCCAATGTTTCTTGGAAGTCATAATTCCCAATGCCCTGGATCGAGTAACCCATAGTCCCACCAGGGGCTCAAATATCCTAGACCCGGTCATTATCAACATGGGACATCAATGCTCCACACCTATGGCCACCCTGTTGGTGGTCAGGTATGCCCATGAGCTAATCACCCTTAACATCAACATCCCTCCCCCACACCCCAGTAAGGACACCTCCATAGCACACATCTCCAAAGCCAATATCATGCTACACATGTCAGATGTGGCTAACATCATGACACCCATGCAGAAGGGAAATGAAAAGACAACTGCTGAATCATACTTGAAGGCACTGTATTAGCACAGCTTCTCATGCATGACTCATGCCATCCAATATTGAACCAAGATGCTCCCCATCCAAGAAAAGGATGCCAATGTGGTGGCCCCCTGCCATAAACATACTGTACAGCAAAAGGAGGAAACTCTTGCAGAAATGGGGGACTTTCCAGGATGCAAAATACTCCTTTACTAACCACAGCAAGAGGCAGAGACCTCTCATAACATCCACCAAGGCTAGTTACAAGCATAATATAGCCACAGATGCTAAAGAGAACTGCAAGCCGTTCCATAGCTATGTGAGGAAGCTAAATTGCAATGCTCAGAACTGCTGTGAGCTGCAACAGGATGGTACTAAATCTACTCCTCCCAGGGATATTGCCAATATCCTGGCAGATTGATTCAGTGCCAACTGCACCCCCTCCCAACCCCCAAAGGGCCCATCTCAACACGGATAGATTGCCGTATGCCGGTAATAATGGCCACATAGGTAAATACCACACTCTACCGAGCTATGACATCAGCCATGGGACCAGTCAACATCCCTGGCTGTGTACTACATGAGCTACAAACTGCACTTGCACCTCACCTACGTGCCATGTCTATTCATAGCCAGACCTCAGGTTTCGTACCCACTGTGAGGCACACAGCTACAGTTTTCCCAGTCCACAAGGGGAGATCCACCTTGGATTCTGGGAGCTACAGCCCCAGCAGTATGACGCGCCTGCTCATCAATACCATGGAATGCATTATCATGGAAATTAAAACAAAGGCATTGGCAACCTGCAAACACTGAACCCAACCAGGTTTGGTTTGTGAAGGGCCAATCATGTCACCTCAACCTGAATGATAACTGTGACTTTGTCTCCAGAGCCCTGGACAAGGGTAAGGTGGTTCACACAGCCTATCTGGACCTTGCCAAGCCCTTTGACACCATCCCCCAGTCTGGAATCATAGATAAATGTATCAAGCTGGCCATTAATCCCAATGTCACCTGATGGGCTGCCAACTGCTGTACTGACACAACCCACACTGTAAATGTAGGTGACACCAGCCCGAGCCCCAGACAAGTGACAGTTGGAGTACCTTAGGGTTCAGTCCTGGCACCGCCCTTGTCGGGAATCTACTGGTCTGAAGTACAGTCCAAAAGTAAGGGACACCGGCATACAAAGGTCACATATGACTGCACACTGGGAGCCAATATTGAACCCCCACATGATGTGGATATTCTACAGAAGGGCCTTACAGAAAGGCATGCTTGGTGCCTGAGCCATGGCTTCAAGATCATTGCCAAGAAATATATAGTTATCCTCATCAGGAAGGGACATTTACCTGTGATGTACCACATAGGTGGCAGTACACTAAACACCTAAAGTGTGATAACAGACATAGGGACACAGGTGGACAGTTGTCTTACCTTTGATAACTACATCGCCCCAACAGTCAGGCAACCCACCTATGTGGCACACCTCCCACTAAGGGCTTTACATCCAGGAAAAGGAGCCCATTGCCCCACTGTAGGCATCTCTCAGTAAATCCAGTACAGACTACAAAGGCCTGTTACGTATGTACCTCACAAGACATCTGCAACAAGTAGAGAGGCTGCAGACATACCTCACAAAATGACCACAGGCCTAAACCAGATGGCCTATGCTGACCGTCTGAAAATCAGCCAACAATACTCATGTATTGTGTTCTCAGAGGCGATCTCTGCTTAACATAACATGCCATGTCAAATCCACAGCTGTTGGACATGCTACACTTAGAGAATTCCAAACCATCACAGCCACATGCTCCAGGGATCCAAATCCTGTCATCACAATGAACAATACATGCAGGAGGGATGTGTTCCTGACACAAAGACTCCCCAGACTCTGGAATAGACTGCCTACACATGTCAAGCAGAATGCCCCTTTGGCCCTCTTCAAAAGGAACCTGGATGATTGGATGGGAGATAGGACATTTACCCCAGGGATCATGTCAGCTGCCCTGCTAGACAGGGGTGCAGGGAAGTATATATTGTGAGAAGTCATAGCCAGAGAAATATCATGTCTAGGCATGTATAGGCCTTAGGGCCGATAGCCTAGTATTAACGTATGGCCCTATGACCCTATGAACTGCACCTTCCATTGCCCAACCTTGGCAAGGTTGCTGATGTCATTCACTTTGAAATACACCTTTGGGGAAAGAGTAGCCCAGTGAACTCTGTGGTGTGTCCTATAGCAGTGTAATATACTAATCTGGCAGGGGTTCTATTCCCAGACATGGCAAGTGTGTGTATTTGTTTGTCTGTGTAGGGGGCAATGGTTTTGAGGCAATGCACATTCAGTACAACCTCCATTACCCTTCTTTGGCAATCCTGCTGATCTCATTTACCTTGAAATACATCTTTGGGGAAAGAATAACCCAATAAACTCTGTGGTGTGTCCTATAACAGCATAATGCTGTAGTGTGATATATTAGTTCAGTAGGGGTTCTATTCCCATACATAGCAAGTGTGGGTGTGTGTGTGTTTGTTTGCCTTTTGAGGCCATGCACATTCAGTACAACCTCCATTGCCCTTCTTTGGCAAGCCTGCCAATGTCATTCACCTTGAAATACACCTTTGGGGAAGGCATAACCCAATAAACTCTGTAGTGCACCCTATAACAACGTAATGCTTTACTGTGGTGTACTTGTTTAGTAGGGATTCTGTTCCCAGACATAGCAAGTGTAGATGTTTGTTTGTCTGTGTAGGCAACAATGCTTTTGAGGCCATTCACAGTCAATACAACCTACATTTCCCT
This sequence comes from Protopterus annectens, assembly GCF_019279795.1. NCBI lineage: Eukaryota > Metazoa > Chordata > Ceratodontiformes > Protopteridae > Protopterus > Protopterus annectens. The sequence goes on along the minus strand of NC_056727.1, from coordinate 586,544,482 downwards.
TCTTTGGCAAACCTGCTGATGTCATTCACTTTGAAATACACCTTTAGGAAAAAAGTAGCCAAGTAATCTCTGTGGCATGTGCTATAACTGTGTAATGCTGTAGTATGATGTACTAGTTAGGTAGGAGTTCCACTCCCAGACATGGCAACTGTGAGACTCCGTGTGTGAAACAACTTTGCAAATTTCTTATATGGTGGGCCTATTATATGTCACAATGTCCATCTTACAAGGATAACAGATGTAAAACAGCAGGGAGGCAGGGGTTGACAATCCATACCCCTACATGTGACATCAAGGCCTGGAGAACAATTTAGGCAACCCTTATATTACCAAGAGAACACTCTCAACCTGTCTCATACACAAACACACTCGGCTAGGCAACAACCGCTTTGCTGATAGTTTCCTGCATATTGCCCACAGATAGTAACCATGGTGTGATTGCAGTGGACTACAGAGGGCATGGCACTCTGTCCCATCACTATAATAGGCACATAATTGCAGACAGTGCACCTTCACCATGTGCCCCACTCTACACCTGCAACAGCTGTAGTGCCATCAAATGTAATCCACAAAGGACATACCATATCTTAAACACATGCCCTGTATGGACAGATGCCACTGACACCAGGAAATATCTGTATCATAGATGCAGGGTCAACCTGGTGTCCATTGCCAGTTCCCACCACATGAGGCCAGGAATGGCACATCTGATGATAACAATCTGTATACACAACATGGCCCAGACACCCCAGGTACAGTTCCACATGTCACAGAACATGCATGTGGGACGTTTGCAGATCTCAGACACCATCCATGTCATGGACTATAGAACACATACATGACAAGCATTGCACAGCACTGGCCACCCACAATAGTAACCCAGATGACAGGATGGTGAATACAATACCCACCTGTGTGGGTCAATCCAGACACTACACCCCTGAGCCACACTGCAGACCATTGTCATGTGGCCTGATGCCAAGGTATACCTCTCACCTAGCTTTGTACAGCCTTCTGGCACAGTCAACCACTACACACCTGTGAAGCAATGCACCCATACATGTCAGTACTGGCACCCTGTGTCTGTGTGTGTGGAGTATAATGATTTTGACCCCATTCACACTCACTACACCTCCCATTGGCCTACTGAAGCATGCTGTCTGATGTCAGACACCTTCACATACCCTTTGCCCATATATCATCCTGATAACCCCTGTGGCGCATGTGATACCTGTGTATTACTGCATTGTGGCAAACTAGCTAGTTAGAAAGTCTAGTCCTGACCCTGCCAACTGTGTTAATGTCTGTGAGTCCCTGAGAGAGTGTGGCTGTGTCAACGTTGACACCTGCTCATGTAGACAGGCATGTGTACTATACCTACCTTATCGCTCCTATAGCACTGTTTCAGATGTCACTCACCATCAGATATACCTTTGGACAGCTTCCTACCATGTAAGCTCTGTGGCACATGCAATAACTGCATAGACATGTGATAGCAATACATAGTCAGCAGGGGTTTGAAACCCTGTACTGGTAAATGTGTGACACAAGCATGCTTAGGTTTTACTCACCCACCCCCTCCCTGTCTTACTTCGTCTCTGTCTGTCTCTCTTGCTCCCTCTACGGTGGATGTGGAGAAGTACACCTGCTTACTTAGGCAACAGCTTGTGTTTTGTAAGTGATGCTCATGATCAGCTGATGGCCTCTGCACAAATTGCAGTCCCCCTCTAGCTGATTGCATGTGGTACAGCTGTGGTAACATTCCCATAGCCTATTGCATGGAAACACACTATCTAGAAACATCATGTAGGTGTTGGGCCTTTTCATTCACTATGAGCAGGACCTCATGTCGGTGTTTGGCAAACAGCATTGCAGATGGTATTGGGATTTACCTCTAACAACATACACTGAGGAGACAGGCCAACCAACAGGAGGAGGATGTGACAGACATGGCTACAGAATGTAAATGTTGCTCTTCTGCATTTGGAGTAATTTTGGTTTAAAAGGGTGTGTGTGGATATGGCTGGTCTACATGATTTAATACCTGTCATGACAGTGTTATGTGTTTGTGGAAACTCCCACCTGTAGGGTTATCTGCAGAATTGTCGGTGTTTAGAGCCTTATGTTTCTTGTGTTACTCACAGGTCATCTATCTTAGAACTGCAGAAGCATAGTCTGAGGATTGCTGTTAGTACATGGTGATAGCCATGAGAGTTAATGACTTCACATCCCTCATAGGACACATGTCACAAAAACCCTGTTATGACAGTAAATGTATGAGGGTATCACAGCAACATGCCAATATTAGCCTAGTGTTTATGGCTCCAGTCACAAGTCTGTCAACCTTTGTACATATGTCATGCAGTAAGAGGTGCATATGTTCTCTACACCATTATTTATTGACATCATACCTGATAACAACCCAGTCAGATTTCAGATTGCTAGACATGTTATGTATAGTAGGGGTTATTTCTGAGGACATAACCTGGGCATTCTGCAGTTGTGTTTACAGTATTGGGGTCTGTGTACATATGGTGATTGTCGACAGTATGTGTATTGTGAATAAGTGCCTTGGCCTGTGCACAGACTGTGGTAAATGCCACTGTTCTTGGTCCTGCTCTATCTGATGTTATATTCTGCTCCAATGTATGGTACCCTATCGACTCACATGTTTGTAGGGCCAAACACACATGTGTCCCATACCACAGACAGGCATTGGACCACACTGTGTCATGACCCAGTTTATGTAGGGTTAGTGGGTGAGTGGCACATATGAGGATGGTGTTTATCAGACAGTCCATATAGTGTCATATTAAGCTTGTGTACCATATGTGGCTGTGGCTGTGTTCACATTGGTTGTGGGTATGCACTTTCTCACAGGTGTCTGTTACTTTGTGCTGTGACATACCTGTAGAGCCTGCTATATTTGCAGGTACATGTGTATTCCCCCATACAAAATGTAGTCCAGTGTTGTGGCAGTCTGCCTGTAGTTTGCACAGTGCTTTGTTACATGCCTAGCAGCTTAGTGTAATTACCCAGTGTGATGTTATGTCCAGATATTTGCAAGACATACTCCTGCCAGGCCACCATAACTGTTGGGTACGTCTGACAAAGCAGAGGGATTCTGTACAGCTGTATATCACTAACTGCTGGGTAGTATGTGGTCATGTGAACTCTGCACCACCAGTTATTATGTGTCAGGACAGACAGGCGTGTGTGAATGCATAAACTGTGTGGGCATATGTAGTCCAGTATTTACGTGATATACCCATGTACATGGCTGTTAACATTCACATTGTCAGGCTTGGTCCACATGTCTCGCACAAAGGGGATCTGTGTACACCTCTGGACTGACCAGAGAGTGCCAGACTATCCACATATATTGGTCATATCTCTGCATTAGTCCACAGGATCATTACTGTGCTATCAGTGGTACTGTACTATAATGTCCTTGGGATGTCTGTCAGTAACCGATGACATACATGTCAAAAGCAGATGTGACCTCCCACACACAACATGTCTGTTAAGACAACCGCTATTACAGTAGCAACAGTCTACATTTATACTTACAATACATACATGACATCCCTTTGCACTAAGAGGTTGAAACTATTAGTGCTGAGGTAGGACTCCACTCCATGTTCTGGACATATGGTGAACATATATGTATGTATATATATATATATATATATTTTTTTTTTTATATCCATATATCTATATAGATATGTAGACGTGTACATATCTACATATATATATATATATATATATATATATATATATATATATATATATATATATATATATATATACAGCTATATATGTCTACACATATACAGATATATAGATATATATGCACATATAGTTATGGATATCTACATATATATCGACATAAATAGGTATATCTGTTTAGATATGTATGCACATATAGTTATAGATATCTACATATATAGTTATAGATATATACATATATATCAACATAAATAGGTATATCTGTACATATATGATGGGTCTACTTCAGTAGACCGATAGTTCACAAAAACATTTATAACACCGAGACTAAATAACCAACACATCAGAACAATGTACATTCAAAATATTGAGCATCAGAACACATTTAAAACACTGACAACAGAAGCGAGCCCCAGACCAATGAACTGAAACTGTGTATTTAAGAGCTATGCACACGTGGAAACATCACAAAAGTTCAAAAACACTTTTTCTCATTGCAGTGAAAAATCAAAACAGTGATTACCCGCCAAACAAATATAGAAGTCTGTGTACTTTATTTACATTATCAACAAATTTAAACAATCCCATTGTAGACAATGTAATATGTTATCCAGTACCGCAAAAGTGAGTAACATGCTTGTCCATTGCTTAAGTAGAAACATCACAAAAGTCCAAAAACACTTTTTCCCATTGCAGTGAAAAATCCAAACAGTGATTACCCGCCAAACAAATATAGAAGTCTGTGTACTTTATTTACATACTTTATTTACATTATTAACAAATTTAAACAATCCCATAGTAGACATTGTAATATGTTATCCATTACCGCAAAAGTGAGTAACGTGCTTGTCCATTGCTTAAGTACAGCATTTATCCTGCTATACACAAATCCTGTGATTATATCATGTGGAATACAGCCAGTTTACATTTTCATGTGAAACACACACACATTATATCTTCAATAGCCAAGCTGTGGCTTTCACAAAGTCCAGGCAGGAATAAGACATTCTCTGGGAGAGTACAGTCCTGAATTATTCATGCCGTACTACTAGCCATCTCTTCTTTGGAGAAGGAGGACATCCTGTCACCATCCACACTCGTAGTTCGTACACATGATTTTGTTCATAGACTAAGGCAAGTAGCAGTACATGCAAGTCCATATTCCTGGCACTTAGCAAGCCCTTTAATCTATGATGCCATGCCTCAATGGAGGTTTGAGTGTGAGGAAGGAAGAGATCATTTAAATCGCTGACGTTCCAAAATGGAACTGGGAAAAGTGCTGGAAAGTGAATGCTGGTGCATTTCCATGTATTAAACTTACGCTTCTTCCTGTAATCATACCACTCACAGAAATAATGTACAAGCTCCCTACCCTCCTCAGGGAACAACCCCTTTAAGACCTCAAAGGTACTAGTGACGTCTGACTCTGGCAGAAAAGCAAGGGCTACTAGAGACTTCACATGCAACTGAAAAGATGGATTAGTATTGTACATTGATGCTAATCCCAGGGACTGCACTTTACGCCAGATGCTCTGGCCGAAATGAAAGAGACAGCCCTTTGAATGGGCTCCAGGTACATTGAGATGTACACTTTTCAGTGCTGCTATCTCAAAGTCGCACAACACAAACCTAACTGCCACCTCGAATCCCTGCTCTGATAGCAAATGAAATGTTTAATGCCATAGGAAATTGTACGACTTCAATGACTTTTCGGACATGAAAGCATATAGTAGGGGTACAGTTTTACTATATGTGCCACACTTTATTATGCCATGTATACTGTAGAGTTGTCAGATGGTGACACCTTTCTTAAGAAGGTGCCATCCATAAGCCAAATGCTAGCCTGGCTTAAATCGTACAGGTTCTTTACAGCACTAAACACCACTACTGTGGTGTCTGTTGTTACATCAGTTATCATCTTGCTTGCAATCATTCCCTCTGTCAGTGGGTAATCATTAAAGTCTATGGTGTGTAGTGTTAGTTCACTAGTGCAATCCCATACACTTGCTTTCCTTCTCACTTGTCCTGTTTGCTGTAGTAGCACCTTTCTGTTAGGAATACTATCTACACTGTCTATGGACATTGTTTGTAAAGCATCCTCTACCAGAAGACAAGGGGTATCCCTACTGTATTTCGCTCTGAGCTTCAAGTCATGACATACTGTATATGTGTCTACTTCCTCAAGATCACCTGGGTGATGGTGAGCTACCGATTATGTTAACCTACCTCCCTCTGGTAGCAAAGTAGTTACAGCTCTACCCCTACAGCCATGCGTTATTTTCAGCGTACAAGCCCGGTATCTTTTATTACGTCTACACCCCTCTAGATGGTACAAATATCTTTCAATTACTACTAGGTGCTTGCCTTTTTGTGAAGTTACTGTTGAGTACATCTCCCCAATTTTTCCTGGAGCTTCAGAAGTGGATTTAGCCATGCTTTCTTCAGTGTGGGACACTATTTACAAATTCTAATGATGTATTTATATTTCTGGGTGACATGTAACGGTTCGTACATGCTTGATATGTACTATGATGTCCTAATACTTAGATAATTTAGATTTTTTGTATTTCGTAAGCATAGCAGTGGGGACATGGATATTAACATGATTATGGGCTGATATTGAGTAATTGTCTGATATTTGGAGTTTCAGTGTGATGAACGTACAGTGTTCTGACATGTTGGTTATTTAGTCTCAGTGTTATAAATGTTGTTCATGTGAACTGTCTGTCTACTGAAGTAGATCCATATATATATATATATATATATATATATATATATATATAGAGAGAGAGAGAGAGAGAAAGAGAGAGATCTATAAATGGCCATATATATGATGCACTATACAGATGTGTATAAATACATATATATGAATATATATGCGTATGTACACGTAGACATATATCTACATATGTATATGTATTTATCCATATCCTTGTCATGTGTAAACATTACTGTTGTGTATACCTTCCCAGATGCATCCCACCATATGTATCTGATATGTGTATATTTAGATATAACAACATATGTGATGCAACAGTAATATCACTAATAAGTACTACACGACTGTAGAAGTCACAGCAATTGTTCAATACTATTCAATATGTGTACGACAGACATATTGGAAAAACAACAACTGTCTTCACAGCTGTCATCGTGTAGTGGTTAACTGTTGTGACTATAGTGTACAGCGTCCTGGGTTCAAGACCTGCAAGGGCTGTTTATTTTGTTGCTGGGCACAACAAGGGCTGCTGGATACAGAGTGGTTAAGGCACTTTTGAGCAGCTTTAAGCACGTTTGCGTGGGTTTGTGTGAAGCTAAGTGGTGCTAACGTACAGTTAAACGTACGGGCGCTTACAGCATGTAGGCTTTGCTTGCAATTGCATAAATCTGCTTAGCTGTTATATTGCAGCAGTGCTGACACCTGCTAAGCATGGCTCAGCCCTGATAACCAGTGCTCACATCACAGTCTGATAACATAGCAGGGTAATGACATCTGTAATAAGTGTATGTAATTCCATGTACAAAACATGCTTCTATGTGACATCATTACAGTAGCAAGGGGTGTGAGTGTCATGTCTGGGACACTCGAGTATATAAGACCTGTGCAGCACTCTTATCCATGTGAATGTGTTACATGCAAGGGTAGTAACCCAGATAACGTGCTGTCACACTGGCATGTAGTGTATCAAGCCATTACTACTGTTGACAGTGCTTTCCCAAGCAAGAGTAGATTGCTAAATGTAGTACTGGCAACAAGCACCCCTGTGTGCATAGATGGACTTTGAGGCCTCACTGTCATGTTCCTGGTGTGTGAGCTGGGAAACAGTATATATCCCCTACTGGATATTGATCTAACATGTGGAAAGTAACTGTAGACTACTGCCTGTACAGCACATGTCAGTGAGGGCTCCCAACATGTAGTAATGGCATACATATTGGTGTCATACGTCTATCTGTCAACATATTCATCCTACTGCATAGCTAGTTGGCAACCTGATGTCTGTCAGCCCTGTACAGATGTGCAGATATCAGGTATCCAGCTTGGATATGTACAGGCAGCCTATGCTTGACTGACACTGACATGTCTGCCCAGCTGTGTTATAACTGGCACAGATAGGACACACCACCCTGTAAGCACCACATGCCATGGGTACCTTCATTACACTACCACAGTCAACAGAATATGCTTGGGTACAGGTCTCCAACATAGACACTAACCATGTTTTATAATACATGTTACATACATATCAACTGGATCACCTCAGTGGCCATTTGCAGGAGGCACCCAGAGGATTGGCTGATGCATGTCACTCTCACCCTGAGCGTCACCACAGCAGTATCTGTAGATAGATTGCCTGCTGGCACATGGCAGGTGGTATGATACCACTGTACACACATCCCCTACACTTCTCATGTCTCCATGGATAATAGCCAGGTACACACCTATGACCACCTGCAGCACTGCATCCCAGTATTGACAAATGTGTAGTGTGCATTACTGATGATATCAGTGTCTGTGTGTTAGTACTCCTGTAGTTTGAAATACCTCGAGGGCCTTCACACCCACTGCAACACTCATTGCCATAGTTAGCTGTGGCTGGTGCTATACCAGACATTACATGTACCTTGTTACTGTTTTGCTCCTCTCCCTAATGGCTACCTCAGCCTTGCTTTATCAGCACAACAGTGTTGTACAAATGGGTTGATAGGCATGGGATACCCACTGAGTTCTGGCAAGTGTATGCATGTGGGTATATCTGTAGGGTACAGCATTCTGAGGTCACATACTCCTATTACAATACGCATTGACATACAGTATTATGGATAGTGATGTTGCTGCTCATAGGTGAGGCATGACAATGCATCACCCTACTATGCCTGTGGCATGTGCATATCCCTGTAGTACCACTGTTGGGTTGGACAATGGGTTGTATCTCAGTTGTGGTCAATGTGTGATGATGGGTATGTCAGAATGTCATCATGGGTTCCAGTTTGTACAATATCCACAGTGGGGTGTGGGTGCTGTGTACACTGTCATTACACCATGGTAAACCTGGTACATGTCCCATTTCCCACTGTATGGTGACCACTGTCACCATTAACCATACACCCAGTTATGCATGTGCTGTGTGCAGCCTATCTGTAAGACATTTGACACACTGACAAGTTAGTTAGCACTGATAGGGCCCAGGTCTCTTGGATGTATGTCTGCCTGTTATGTGTCTGTTAATGTGTATATGATCGTATGTCACACTATGTATTGTCTATATACAACCATCACATCCCCCATTACCATACTGTACATGTCTGGGGATGTTCTGCATGTAACATGTAACCTAGAACACACCTCATCTTAAACGTTGTGTGGTGTGTGCAATGAAAGCCACACACATCAGTACTAGCACTACATACCTAGGTAGGGGTCTAGCCCCAGTGTTGCCAAGTATGAGTGTGCATGTATCTGGATGGATCTACATCAGGTTGTTGATTATACATGTGCCAGGGGTCACCTGTCCATGTGGCACTGGCAGTAACTGTTATACAGACCTGTGACATTTGTTCAACTGTACCCAGGATATGTCACAGCCATGGTGTCACCACAGTGCCATACCCCTTGTGGAATATGACTGCAGACCATCCTCTTGCTGACATATGTACACCTACAACACAAATGGATAACATTATGAGGACCACAATCTCTCAGTGTTACTAACAGCTATAATGCATCATGGCTGGACAGCTATACTACCTGACATGTAAGCATTAAACATTACTGCTGACTACATGTTACACAGCAGTACATTGGTACACTGTAGTACAGTCACTGTGTGCATCAGAACCATATTAGCCTGTCCCTGCATTAATGTTATGGATGATAGGGATGTGGCACAGGTATCATCATATGAACAGGGTGTGTTGTTGGTTTCCCAGAGACCGATGGTGGGCCATATGTTTGACACCATGTGTGTGGGTGAGGCATGTAATTAGCTGATATGGGCGTGGTGATGTGGTGTGTGTAGGTATGGGGTTGCCCTAGGTGTGTTTATATAGTGTGTGGGTATGCATGCACATAGTTCTGCCATGTGGCTGCCCATTACAGGTGTTTCTTGGACAGCTGCAGACCACACGTGGCAGGGTGTGCAATTCACCGCCTCTGGCCATGGACATGAGGACTGTGCCTGCCAGGGGTTACATGGGCACATCCAGGTACAGGTCTTGATGTGCTACTCTCCTCTGATTAACACTGGAACCAGGTCCCTCCTGGGACTGGCCAGGGCCATGTGCACATAGCCTGCTGTGGTGTGGTGTCGACAGCGCCCACTCTGCAGTGCTGGGGCTAGTACTGCCACTACAAGAGTGCCTTGGTGTCCTTGCACATCCATGGTGACTGCCAGCTATTGGTGTTGCTGGCCTATGTCCATGCAGCCATTTCCTCACTCCCACCACATATTCTAGCAGAGACAATCCATGGTCGGTGAGGCCCACCATCTCACCCAACCATCTATCCATGACCTCGGTATAATCACGGAGGGCACCTGCATGTTCATGGAAGTTGTCACTTACAGATGAGAGAGCAGCCTTCTGCAGCCTCAAGCCCTGTTTGGTGTACAGTTCCATACATGCCTGCACCCCCATGACAGTCTGAAATATGCACCTGGTGGTACCAGTTGTGGCACTTCTGCCAGGGGCATGATGCCTATGTGGTGCCCTGCTGGACATCTGGCTATGCCTGCTGTGTCCAGACACAGCAGGCATAGATACTACACTCTACCGTGCACTGCCACCCACTGCCAACCGTCCATCTGCTATGGCCACTGGTGATGGGGTATCTATAGGCACTGTGTCTGTGTGCAGGTTTGGGGTGGCTAACAGGGGGATGTCAAGTGATGGCGCAGTTTCGGCCTCTGATAACCCCCCTGTGCCTCAACAGTTCTATCATCATCTTTAGTGTCTGCATGGACACCAACATCAGATTGCATGCAGGAGGGACCCTGACCCACCTCGCCACCTGTGGAGAAAACAAGAAACGCACTTTAAGACCTGTACAACATTGCATAGCAGTACACACACACACACACACACACACACACACACACACACACACACACACACACCCTGAAATTCCACCATAATACCTACCTGTCCCTGATTTTACAGACAGTCCCATCTTTATTCACGTAAGTTCCCCATCCTGCATCACACTTGGTAACATGCACTCATTAATACCACTCAAAATAACCCCCCCCACACACACACACACACAGGTGAGGTTGCACAAACATAGTACACACAGACCTCCCATTACCCATCTGTCAACATGCATAACATATGGTACTCAACAGCATGCAGTGCTGCTATAGTCAATCCATGCTAGCAACAGTATACATGTGTGTGATGCATGGGCTGTGTTAGTAGCTGATCCCCCTTCCCCTGGTAAACACTGCACCCATGTACACAGTATTGCTGTGCACCTGTTCTGCACCCTGCCATGTACAGTGCACCATACCTCACAGGTGTACAAACCATTGCCGACTGTGTATTACTGTGTCAGTTATGTCTGCTCTAATGCTCACAGCCCCTATGTATTTGTCTGACAGATACCTGGGATGATATGTGGACAGATATAATTTGTGAATGCCTGATGTCTGATTTACAGATCTCAACATCAGCGGTACATGTATGACCAATGCGATACTATTACACTGACAACTGTCAAACCTTACCATGGCTATCAGGACTGTACACACCCTTAGTGATATGACGCACTCTTCCTTTATATGCCATGGGACCACATCAACATGTACGTTAACATTACATGAGCCTGATATGTGACATATGTCCTGTACATTCACATGCAGTGTCTAACAAATGTGTTAGGTGTGCAGATGCTGACAGTGATGCATACACTTTGTGGGTGCATATGTGTGCATGCCCTTATCATGACGGTTTGTTGCACCTATTGTTATGTGTACTACAGCAGTCACTATTCCTGGCAGGGGTATACTAGCATGGGCCATCTGCATTTGCCAGTATATGGTCAGTCTGCCCTACACATGTCCCGCAACTCTGCATGATTGCAAGGTCAACTCATGTGCACATCCCTTGGGAGTTCACACACTACCATCACTATTGCTGTGGAGTCAGGGTTATGTCAGCCACAGTTCCTGACCCTGACTGTGTGCAGATACAGCCATTCATAGCATCCTTAGGATCCCTGCTGCAGTGCACTGGTGTATCATGATGACACCCCCTCCCCACATTCAGCCTTTTTGCAGATGCTTGAGAACTATGGCCTACACATGTGTCAGTTTGCAGTCTCCCAAACACTGAACACCACATGTAACAACCTAGTTCCAGCTAATGACTGGCAAACATACAGATGTACACTGGCACCAACACAGTACAGATGGGGATGGTGGGCCTGAGGTGGGGTGAGGCATTGGTTGTGCAGCACCAGTATTTTACATGATACTGTCTGTAGGTTTCCAACATGGTCATGGTACACCAGTACACATTGCAATGCATGACTGTTGGGAACCTCTTCTGTTATGCATACACTACCTGTGGAGAGGCCTGGCTGATGTTTCCTGTGGTACAACTGTCATATCTAATTACCCTAACCCATAGGCCACACGCTTGCAGAGTCCAGGCAATTGCTGACATGGGTACTGCACAGCCAGTACTTGCTGGACATTCCTGCAACCCCCTCAGTGTTTGTGACATGTTACTGGGCAGCCCACATGACCAGTTTGCTACATGTGGCCTCATTTGTCTTGGATGGCCATCTGTTTATTTCCTACATCATCCCTGTCTCATACATCCTTGCCACATACATGACTGTCTGCACTGTTTGCCATGGAATATGCAATGGTAAGGTATGGCTACATGTCCAGCTCATGGGTGGTACCTGTTGGGTATGGGGCCCATACCATATCATGTAAGATGTGTGCAAGCCATGCCTGCCTCTGCTGCAGGTAAGTGTGCACATTTGATGGCCAAATATCTTGGACAGCAGACCAATATGTGGTGTGACACTGGGGATGTGTACTTGCTGAAAGATGCATTTCCATGACAACTGCATGCAGTCAGTACCATAGCAGCTGTCTCCACTATATTTTATCTGGAGTGTGTGCACACATATACTTCCAGTGTTGTGAAGGTACACATTCCCCATATTTGCTGCCCTAACCTACAGTTCCATATTACACACTTATTGCTCATGTTGGGACCACATTGCAGGTGTTAAGGGTTGTGGACCACAGTATTATGATATGCTGTAGTGTAGATCTGTAACAGTTACCATTGTAATACTGGTTTATACACTGTTGTTGCACATTATAAGGGTTATGTTTCACACATATCCCTACTGTAGGCCATGTGTCCCACCATTATGTTTATCCCTGTGGACACATTTCGCAATAACAGGATGTTAGTTATATTGCAGGTGTCTGACATACCCTTCAGATACACCATCATGGGCACCACTGTGATGCAGTGCAGTTAACAGCAACAATAACTGAACATGTACGGCATTCATTATGGGTAGGTGTGTTAGAAGTGTGCATGGAATACACCATAGCCATTACATGACTGGTGTATTGGCAAGCATGAACATAAACCATACTCACCAGCTACAGGCTGCTGCCTTGGTGGTATACCAGAGGGAACTACATAAGTGTGTGAGATACGTGATGTCAGTAGCCACAGCTGTGACATTGCTACAGGGTGGGTGCAGCATTACAGTACATCAACAGTACAAGTCCACAATACTATAGCTTATGCTCATCTGTTTATTACTAGTATGCGCAACATACTATATATATGACATCTCACATATGCATGATCTATCTGTACAGATGAGGATGCATATGCAACAGTGGTCTACTGATATGCCCTGTGGCCTTACCTGCATGGTCCTCAGCCGGTGTGTGGGTAGCACCCACCTCCACTATGGTCTCCACCAGTTGTTGCATGTGCGGGTGGGCAGGTGCCACGAGGCTGGCGAGGAGCTCCTCAACATGTGTTGGGGGGATGGATGGCATGACCCCCCCCATTGAAGGATGATCCTCCCAGAATGCAACAGCATGCTGATGGGCATTTCAAAGCAGGTCGCTGCAATGATGCCAGACCTGCTCTTAACCACAGTTATGCAGGCCGAAATCATTGACCCTGTGGACTAGATCATTCCACAGGGAGGTCTGGTCCTGCTGCTCATGGGCTGTCCTGCCAAAGAGCACCTGGTAGTGCTGTATGAGGTGGCTCACAATTACCTCATTTTCATCCACTGAATACACCAGTAACTGGCCATGGGACATCTTGCCTGAAAGACATAAAGATGGAAACAGGTCTGAGCAACTCATACAGCAAGATTACCATAGTTCTTAATACACATCTCTGTCTACCCCCACCATATCTGCGACAACAAACTGTTCACACAACTCAATAGGCATGGCTACAGCTTACCTTCCCTTGGGACATATATCATATTGTACCACACTTTGTGCTATGTGTTTGTAGCCATCTTCCCTGTGGAGACACTAACATTGCTGGCCTGTTATGGACAATGTCACCTGCATGCCATTGTAAGGGCCGCTTTAGTTCCATATATGCATGTGGTCTGTTTGCTATGTGATTGCTGCTGCACATCTGTCATTATGTGTTATTGGGGATATCTATGCATGCTGTTGGATATGATCAGGGATTGTGTGGACTATTACTACCCACATATGTTCTATAACAGTGACACAATATCATGTTTAGGGAGCAGTTGGCAGCAGACCCACCTCTCCCACCTCATCTGGCCTCATCACATGTGGGACCCACACTGGGGCCTCCTCATCTACTGGTCCAGCATTACATTCAGGTGGAACCACCTTAGGGGATGGTGTTCTCCCCGGGGGGCACACACAGACATGATCCTGTATCCCGATGTCAGGTCCAGGGTCTGATGCATAGGGAGCTCCACAGAGACTTGTGGGATGTACTACAGCACCCTGAAGCCTTCAGTACACAATCACAGGGTCCACATTCTCCTCCTGCTCAGCCTCCAGGCAAGGCACCTTCAGGCCCATGAAGCTGCTGTTGTGACTAGCAATGGGTGGGGGCCATGTTCCCATTGTTTCCATATGACGGCTCATAGGGCTTCAATATTGTAGACCTCACCCACCATCCGGGGTGTTTACCCACCATGTGTGTCATATACCACCCCTGTAGGCTGTCCTCTCTATATACCAACCCAATCCACCTCCACAAATATACCTGCTATCCTTCCCCAAATTTCCATTCCCACCTTCACAGAAACGGGCAATGTGGTCCCAACAAGGGGTTCATATGTGACATAACTGTCCATGTTGCACACACTTACAGCTGTATATATATATGTGTGTGTTGATATGTGTGATGTTCCCTCACACATGGCATGCAGTACTGT
This sequence comes from Protopterus annectens, assembly GCF_019279795.1. Taxonomy (NCBI): domain Eukaryota; kingdom Metazoa; phylum Chordata; order Ceratodontiformes; family Protopteridae; genus Protopterus; species Protopterus annectens. The sequence goes on along the minus strand of NC_056727.1, from coordinate 586,529,322 downwards.
GATGGACATATAGGGGACATGTATTTATTTACATATGTGTGTGCATGTTTGTATATATGTAGACATACACACACACACACACATATATATATATATATATATATATATATATATATATCTACATATGTGTAGATATATATTATGTTGTATATATGTGTTTACATATATATGTATACATATAAGTGTCTGTATGTATGTAGGCATAGATGTGTATGTGTGTGTGTGTGTGTGTGTGTGTGTGCATATATATATATATATATATATATATATATATATATATATATATATATATACATATACATACACACACACACATGCACGCACACACACACACACACACACACACACACACACACACACACACACACACACACACACACACACACACACACCTATATATATATGGGGCACATTCAGACATCAGGTCTACAATCTCTAACTCTCCTTCCTGCACAGCTGCACTGTTCTGCCTTGCTACAACACAGACATGTGCCACATATGGACACAGCCTAACATTAGGGGTTATATACAGGGACATATTGCAGGTAAGCTTATGACACACCTATGGCATTTCAGCATGCTACATTACATGTTAACATGAGTGTCCTGCAAGTGGTGGGCTCTGGAACCCATGTGTCTATCATTATGGCATTACTTCCACCACCAGCTATTGGCTACTGTAATATACATGCTTTCCATTACAAAACACACACTATGATGGCTTACATCTTGTCATTCAGTGCTGCTCTGCACAGTTGATGGGTATAGTCCACTACCCACTGAGACATACTCTATTGTCCATAGCAGTTGTTCAGCTGAGCATCATTACAACAACAACACCTGATGGCACATATAAATCATTCCATATCATCTATCCCATTATTATGGACCAAGTACTACAGTCAGTTACATGCATATATACTTCACATACCTGTTGTGGGAATGAGGTCTGTCCTGGATAGTTTCCTTGTAAGGATTTTTGTTTCTCTTTTGACTTGGCCATTACCCTGCTTTCTTTCTTAGTTTGTTTGATTGTTTATTTGTTTCACTTCCACTTTCACTTTCACTTTCACTCTCTCTCTCTCTCCAGTAAATGGATTGAGCTGCTTTGAATAGATTGCAGCATGGCTTTTGCAGGTGATGCACATAGGTTCATAGGTTCATAGGTTAATACTAGGCTATCTGCCCTAGGGCATTTATAAGCCTAGCCAGAGTGTGTTTGGCTTTTGCCACCCTTTTAGATTAGTTGGCTGAGCCTCTTGTTAGTAGGTCCCAGAAGATAGCCCTTTTAAGGTTAGTTTACTGGGCCTCTGTCTAGTAGGGACACAGAAGATATCCCAGGGGTAAACTTACGTTCTCCCATCCACTCGTCAAGACTTCTCTTGAAGAGGGTCAGTGAGGGGCTCTGCCTAACATGGATTGGGATTTTATTCCAGAGTGAGGGGAGCCTCTGGGTTATGAATCTGTCCCTCCAGCATGTCCTATTTATTTCTGTGCTGAGGTTTAAGTCCCTGGAGCGTGTAGCTCTAAGGGATTTGGATTTCCTGAGGTGGAGCATGTCCATTAATTCTGGGTTGGACATGGCTTTATACGTCAGGCACAGATCGCCTCTGAGTAGGCAGTAAGCAACTGAGTAGAGCTGGAGTTTCTTTAGCCAAACTGCATAGGGCATCTGTTTGAGACCCTTGATCCTCTTGGTGAGGTACTTTTGGGGTATTTCCAGTTGTTGCAGATGTCGGATAAGGTACATCCCAAATGGGGCACTGTATTCAATTATGGGCCTGATGAGTGATGAGTAGAGAGGCACAATGACCTTTCTTGATCTATATGTGAACCCTTTCTTGATAAGTTGGGCTATATAGAAGGTCTTTCTAACCACTTTGGCACGTGATTGTCAAAGGAGAAATTACTATCTACTTGGGTCCCCAAATCCCTAATTACTTATTTTGTACTTAATGGATTACCACCTATGTGGTAATTTGTGTGTACTTTGTTTTTACCAAAGAGCATGACTATGCACTTTATGGCATTTAGCTTTAGGCCATGGCTCTGGCACCAGTTATCCGTTTCTGTGAGACCCTTTTGGAGGATGCTTGTGTCAGCCGGAGATTCGATTATGGCACCCAGTTTGCAGTCATCTGTGAACTTGGTCAGCCATAGTCCTCCTGTGTTAGCCTGTACCTCAGAGAAATATATACCGAACAAGAGAGGTCCCAGGACTGAGCCTTGTGGGATGCCACTTGTAACTGGTTTAGAGTCTGACATGGCACCTCCAATTCTGACCATGTGGGTTCTATCCTTGAGCCAGTTTGCAACCCATCTTGTGACATAGGGGTTGATATTTCAGCCGGTGAGCTTATTTTTGATGCCCGAGTGGGGTATTGTGTCAAAGGCATTTGCGAGGTCCAGGTAGGCAGTGTGGACTACCTTCCCTTCATCTATGGCCTTGGTAACTGTTTCAAAGAAGTCAACCAGGTTCAAGAGGCAAGATCTGCCCTTAACAAAGCCAAATTGGGTAGGATCCAGTGTCTGGAGGTTCCCATTGTCATTGTTTATGAGTTCCATGATGATAAGCTCCATAGCTTTGCAGACCAGGCTAGTCAGGCTTATAGGGCGATAGTTTCCAGGGTCCATTGTGGCACCACCTTTGTGGAGTGGGACCACTGTTGCTGTATGCCATTCCTTGGGTACATATCCTGTAGTAAGGCTGAGATTGAACAGTGACTTTATGTGAGGGTTCAGTTCTTCTTAGAGCTCGTGTAAGATGCAGCCCAGGACACCGTCTGGTCCCATTGATGCTGTGTTTTTTGCTTTGGAGAGGGCAGCTTTCACCTGTGCATCTGTGATGTCAGGGAGGCTACACTCTGTTGGGATAGACATTTGCTCTTTTGGGGGGGATGGGGGGAATAGTTTGCACTCAACCTGTCTGCCAGGATGTTGGCAATGTCTCTGGGTTCAGTGTATTTTTTGTCATTTTGCACTAACACAGAGCATATCTGGGAGTTGCCACCCAGGTTCCTGGCATAACTAAAGAAGGCCTTGTGATTATCTTTAGCATCTTGTGCAATTTTTCTTTCGAAGCTGGCCTTAGATGACCTTATGAGGGATCATAGTTTCTTGCTAGTACTGATCAGAGATGCCTTCCCTTTTTGGGATTTTGCTCTATTGTGTAGTAGCTTCCTCCTTCTGTTGTATAGCTTATCTATGGCCAGGGTCCACCAGACAGGTCTCGTGCCTTTGGAGGAGTGGGTCTTGGTTTTGTTTGGGATAGCACAATCCATGCATTCCTGTAGGTGTCCATAGAATGTGTTTGTAAAGGATTCTGCGGTTTGGGCCATATTTTCCACTGGCCCAGGGGCTTGGAAGGATTCCACCTTGGTTTTGAGAAGTGTGAAGTTTGCTTTTGAGAAGTTCTTCCCCGTGGTTTCCTTGGTTGGGGGTGGGGACGGGATATGGATGTCCATTGAGACTAATTTATGGTCTGATCTTACCAATGAGGGATATACCTCTGGTGTGGAACATAGAGTCCCCATGTTGATAATGACCAGGTCCAGTATGTTTTCCCCTCTTGTGGGAGTGGTGACCAGTTGTTCCATAGCATTTGAGTTTATAAATTCTAGGAACCATTGGGCAAGGGTGTTGGGGCTTGAGTAGATTTCCCAGTTGATGTTTGGGTAGTTGAAGTCACCCACTATAATGGTGTTTGGAGAGACCTTCATATTCTCCAGTATTCTCAGGAAAGCCGAGTGGGGTTCCTGAGTTTGGGAGGGTGGTCTGTAGCAGGTTACAAACTGAAAGGCAGTTTTTACCACTGTTAGTTGCACATGGATAGTCTCAGATGCTTCGTGCAATGCCACTAACCTGGAGGTGTGGATATCTTTGATGAATATGGCTACTCCCCCTCCTTTTGTGGTTCGGTCTGAGTTTTGGGGCCGAAAAGCATGGTATGAGGTATAACCTGGTAATGCTGGGGTGCTCTCAGGAGCCTTGAACCAGATTTCTGTTACTCCACAGATATCGATATTCTCCATACTGAGGAGAGCCTTGAGTGCGTGCATCTTGAGGTTTAGACTTCTGGTGTTGAGCAGCATTACCCTTAATTTCTTTTTCCTTGTGTTGTCTATGGAGGTGGGTTTGTCTTTTGAGCCTTGCCTAAAAAAGGCACTATGGGGGTGGCAAGAACCTTAGCCAGTATTCGAAAGCCCAGGGGTGAAAGGTGCAAGCCGTCCCTAGCGAAGCAACGTGGCTTGTCGAGCATGTCATCCCAGGCTGACAGACACTGGATTCCCTTTGAATGACACCAATACTTTAGCCCATTGTTAAAATTGATCATTTTATCTCTATACTGTGGCATCATTCTTGGTGAGGGTAAGATGCTACTCAAGCTCAGTGTCATACTGGCCTGGGATACATGATCAGAGAGCTCCTCTATGTCTCTTTTCATGTTGTCCAGGGAGGTACGTCTCAGGTCATTCACACCAGCATGGACAATGACAGAGTCATATTTGTACTTGCTTTGGAGTTACCTGAGTGCTTGTGTTATGTGGCGGATCCTGGCACCCGTCAAGCAGCTTAAAGTGACCTTCTCCTTGTTCAGTCTGGTGAGTGGGACATCAGTGTGGCTGACAATAGAGTCACCTATTACAAGTGTATTAGGTGTGTTGTTTAGCCTTAAGGGCTGTGACTGTGTGGCACACTGACTTTGTGAACTATGTGATACGTGCGTATTGTTGTGAGGTAGCGGTTGCTTGGATGTCTGCCTTGGAGGTCTCTGCTGCTTGGGCAGATTTTTATTTAGAGCCTTTGAGTATGTTTTTGTGTGTTTATGTGTTTGATTTGCTGTTCCGATAGGTCTATGTGAGACTGGATTTGTGGTGTGTGTGGTTTCCTTCTCCTCCTGACTGACTGTGCCAGTACTGGGTTGAGACAGCTCAGCCTCCAGTTTGGCTATATAGTTGCATCTCTCACATATATCTGAGCTTGTTGGGAGGAGGAGAGGGTGGTCTGTGTACATAAGGCAGTTGTAACATTGCCTCAAAATTCCCAGATTCACCAGCTGGACTGGAGAGTATACCAGAAACTGACCTTTGGACATGTCAGAATAGTATAATGAAATCATTTTTGACTGATCAGAAAGGACCAATAGGGAGTCAAGCACTTAAAAAGAGTATAAGAGGGTGTAGTGCTTAAGTTTATTAGTGTTTACTTACAAGATTACTTATCAGAGCATGTGCAAAGCTTTAAAATGAAAATAGAGTGCTTACTTTGAGATTTAGAGCAGTTCTAAGGGAAAAAGTGAAGTGCAGACTTTGTGGAGCCGGTAATAGTCTAAATCTGTTCAAGCGGCGCTGCCCGATGCTGCGCTATGCGAAAAATCACGCAAAACAGTGCTAAAGCGGGTTTTTTAGCAGGGGACTTAAAATAGCTAGGAATTAGCCCAAAATGGCCAATAAACAACTAGTTTCTGGGATGAGATCACTCCTCCAGGGACAGATAGGCTGCTCACAGTTCCCCACTCTCACTGGTGAACAGAGAAGCTTCCTCCTATCCAAGTAAGGATCTGGGCAACATAGGAACCTGTACTAAAGTCCAGAATACAGCAAAGCCTGAATTCATGACTATTCTAGCTCAGAAAAGGCGGGAAACAAGGATTTTTTTGTTTTTTCTTTTTTTTTAAGACAGTTAGCAAGAAAACACAGTAAATGCTTTGCACAGGCTAGCGCACCTCAGTAGGCAGCCTCAACAGTTAAGTTAAATAATAAAAGACGATTTTAAAGTGCAGGTAAGAAAAAAATGCAATATCAAACTAATTTAAGAAAAACAGCAGTTACAAACTCACTTTTTGGAGAGAATATGCAGTCACTAAAGTAAAGGCAGTAAAAAATACTTAATCAGGTAGCAGTCACTCTTTTTCGTCTCTCTGCTGCTAGCACCACTCTGCAGGACCACAAGGAGCTTTGCTGAGTCAGAACAAGCATAAAAACCACGTTAAGTGGGTTTTTATGCAGGGGACTTGAAAGAGCAAGGAATTAGCCCAAAACAGACAATAAACAACTAGTTTCTGGGCTGAGACCACTCCTCCAGGGACAGATAGGCTGCTCAAAGCTCCCAAATCTCACTGGTGAACAGAGAAGCTTCCTCCTATCCAAGTAAGGATCTGGGCAACACAGGGACCTGTACTAAAGTCCAGAATACAGCAAAACCTGAATTCAGGACTATTCTAGCTCAGAAAAGGTGGGAAACAAGGATATTGTTTTTGTTTTTTTCTTTTTTTTAAGACAGATAGCAAGAAAACGCAGTAAATGCTTTGCACAGGCTAGCACACTTAAGTAGGCAGCCTCAACAGTTAAATTAAACAATAAAAGACAATTTTAAAGTGCAGGTAAGGAAAAATGCAATAACAAGCTTATTTAAGTAATACAGCAGTTACAAACTCACTTTTTGGTGAGAATATGCAGTCGCTAAAGTAAAGGCAGTAAAAAATACTTACATCAGGTAGCAGTCACTCTTTTTCATCTCTCTGCTGCTAGCACCACTCTGGAGGACCACGAGGAGCTTTGCTGAGTCGGAACAAGCACAAAAACTGTGCAAAATGGGTTTTTAAGCAGGGGCCTTGAAAGAGCTAGGAATTAGCCCAATACTGACAATAAACAACTAGTTTCTGGGCTGAGACCACTCCTCCAGGGACAGATAGGCTGCTCAAAACTTCCCACTCTCTCTGGTGAACAGAGAAGCTTCCTCCTAACCAAGTAAGGATCTGGGCAACACAGGAACCTGTACTAAAGTCCAGAATGCAGCAAAACCTGAATTCAGAACTATTCTAGCTCAGAAAAGGCGGGAAACAAGGATGTTTTTTGTTTTTTTCTTTTTTTTTAAGAGAGATAGCAAGAAAACACAGTAAAGGCTTTGCACAGGCTAGCACACTTGAGTAGGCAGCCTCAGCAGTTAAATTAAACAATAAAAGATGATTTTAAAGTGCAGGTAAGCAAAAATGCAATAACAAGCTTATTTAAGTAATACAGCAGTTACAAACTCACTTTTCGGTGAGAATATGCAGTCGCTAAAGTAAAGGCAGTAAAAAATACTTAAATCAGGTAGCAGTCACTCTTTTTCATCTCTCTGCTGCTAGCATCACTCTGCAGCACCACGTGGAGCTTTGCTGAGTCAGAACAAGTGCAAAAACCCCGCCAAGTGGGTTTTTCAGCAGGGGACTAGAAAGAGCTAGGAATTAGCCCAAAACAGCCAATAAGCAACTAGTTTCTGGGCTGCGATCACTCCTCCAGGGACAGATAGGCTGACCAAAGCTCCCCACTCTCACTGGTGAACAGAAAAGCTTCCTCCTATCCAAGTAAGGATCTGGGCAACACAGGAACCTGTACTAAAGTCCGGAATACAGCAACACCTGAATTCAGGACTATTCTAGCTCAGAAAAGGCGGGAAACAAGGATTTTTTTTTTTTTTTTTTTTAAGACAGATAGCAAGAAAACACAGTAAATGCTTTGCACGGGCTAGAGCACTTCAGTAGGCATCCTCAACAGTTAAATGAAACATTAAAAGATGATGTTAAAGTGCAGGTAAGCAAAACTGAAATTACAAACTCGCTTTTAGGTGAGAATATGCAGTCGCTAAAGTAAAGGCAGTAAAAAATACTTAAATCAGGTAGCAGTCACTCTTTTTTGTCTCTCTGCTGCTAGCACCACTCTGCAGGACCACAAGGAGCTTTGCTGAGTCAGAACAAGCGCATAAACCATGCCAAGCGGGTTTTTAAGAAGGGGACTTGAAAGAGCTAGGAATTAGCCCAAGACAGACAATAAACAACTAGTTTTTGGGCTGAGACCACTCCTCCAGGGACAGATAGGCTGCTCAAAGCTCCCCACTCTCACTGGTGAACAGATAAGCTTCCTCCTATCCAAGTAAGGATCTGGGCAACACAGGAACCTGTACTAAAGTCCAGAATACAGCAAAACCTGAATTCAGGACTATTCTCACTCAGAAAAGGCAGGAAACAAGGATTGTTTTTTTCTTTTTTTTTTTAAGACAGATAGCAAGAAAACACAGTAAATGCCTTGCACAGGCTAGCACACTTGAGTAGGCAGCCTTAACAGTTAAATTAAACAATAAAAGACGATTTTAAAGTGCAGGTAAGCAAACATGCAATAACAAGCTTATTTAAGTAATACAACAGTTACAAACTAGCTTTTCGGTGAGAATACGTAGTCGCTAAAGTAAGGGCAGTACAAAATACTTAAATCTGGTAGCAGTCCCTCTTTTTTGTCTCTCTGCTGCTAGCACCACCCTGCAGGACCACAAGGAGCTTTGCTGTGTCGGACCAAGTGCAAAAACCGTGCCAAGCGGGTTTTTAAGAAGAGGACTTGAAAGAGCAAGGAATTAGCCAAAAATGGACAATAAACAACTAGTTTCTGGGCTGAGACCACTTCTCCAGGGACAGATAGACTGCTCAAAGCTCCCCACTCTCACTGGTGAACAGAGAAGCTTCCTCCTATCCAAGTAAGGATCTGGGCAACACAGGAACCTGTACTATAGTCCAGAATACAGCAAAACCTGAATGCAGGACTATTCTAGCTCAGAAAAGGCAGGAAACAAGGATATTTTTTTTCTTTTTTTTAAGACAGATAGCAAGAAAATGCAGTAAATGCTTTGCACAGGCTAGCACACTTAAGTAGGCAGTCTCAACAGTTAAACTGAACAATAAAAGGCAATTTTAAAGTGCAGGTAAGGAAAAATGCAATAACAAGCTTATTTAAGTAATACAGCAGTTACAAACTCACTTTTCGGTAAGAATATGCAGTCGCTAAAGTAAAGGCAGTAAAAATACTTACATCAGGTAGCAGTCACTCTTTTTCGTCTCTCTTCTGCTAGCACCACTCTGCAGGACCAAGAGGAGCTTTGCTGAGTCAGAACAATGGCAAAAACAATGCCAAATGGGTTTTTAAGCAGGGGACTTGAAAGAGCAAAGAATTAGCCCAATACTGACAATAAACAACTAGTTTCTGGGCTGAAACCACTCCTCCAGGGACAGATAGGCTGCTCAAAGCTCCCACTCTCACTGGTGAACAGAGAAACTTCCTCCTATCCAAGTAAGTATCTGGGCAACACGGGAATCTGTACTAAAGTCCAGAATACAGCAAAACCTGAATTCAGGACTATTCTAGCTCAGAAAAGGTGGGAAACAAAGATTTTATTTTGTTTTTTCTATTTTTTTAAGACAGATAGCAAGAAAACACAGTAAATGCTTTGCACAGGCTAGTACACATGAGTTGCCAGCCTCAACAGTTAAATTAAACAATAAAAGATTATTTTAAAGTGCAGGTAAGCAAAAATGCAATAACAAGCTTATTTAAGTAATACAGCAGTTACAAACTTCCTTTTCAGCGAGAATATGCAGTTGCTAAAGTAAAGGCAGTAAAAATACTTACATCAGGTAGCAGTTACTCTTTTTCATCTCTCTGCTGCTAGCACCACTTTGCAGGATGTCAAGGATCTTTGCCGAGTCAGAACAAGTGCAAAACCCATGCCAAGTGGGTTTTCAAGGAAGGGACTTGAAAGAGCTGGGAATTATCCCAAAACGGACAATAAACAACTAGTTTCTGTGCTGAGACCACTCCTCCAGGGACAGATAGGCTGATCAAAGCTCCCCACTCTCACTGGCAAACAGAGAACTTCCTACTATACAAGTATGGATCTGAGCAACACAGGAACCTGTACTAAATTCCAGAATACAGCAAAACCCGAATTCAGGACTATTCTAGCAAAAGAAAAGGTGGGAAACTAGGATATTTTTTTTTGTTTTTTCTTTTTTTTAAGACAGATAGCAAGAAAACACAGTAAATGCTTTGCACAGGCTAGCACACTTGAGTAGGCAGCCTCAACAGTTAAATTAAACAATAAAAGATCATTTTAAAGTGCAGGTAAGCAAAAATGCAATAACAAGCTTATTTAAGTAATACAGCAGTTACAAACTCACTTTTCAGTTAGAATATGCAGTCGCTAAAGTAAAGGCAGTAAAAAATACTTAAATCAGGTAGCAGTCACTCTTTTTTGTCTCTCTGCTGCTAAAACCACTCTGCAGGACCACGAGGAGCTTTGCTGAGTCGGAACAAGTGCAAAAACCGGGCCAAGTGGGTTTTTAAGCAGGGGACTTGAAAGAGCTAGGAATTAGCCCAAAACAGCCAATAAGCAACTAGTTTCCTGGCTGCGATCGCTCCTCCAGGGACAGATAGGCTGCTAAAAGCTCCCCACTCTCACTGGTGAACAGAGAAGCTTCCTCCTATCCAAGTAAGTATCTGGGCAACACAGGAACCTGTACTAAAGTCCAGCATACAGCAACACCTGAATTCAGGACTATTCTAGCTCAGAAAAGGTGGGAAACAAAGATTTTTTTTGTTTTTTCTATTTTTTTAAGACAGATAGCAAGAAAACACAGTAAATGCTTTGCACAGGCTAGTACACATGAGTTGCCAGCCTCAACAATTAAATTAAACAATAAAAGATTATTTTAAAGTGCAGGTAAGCAAAAATGCAATAACAAGCTTATTTAAGTAATACAGCAGTTACAAACGTCCTTTTCAGCGAGAATATGCAGTTGCTAAATTAAAGGCAGTAAAAATACTTAAATCAGGTAGCAGTCACTCTTTTTCGTCTCTCTGCTGCTAGCACCACTCTGCAGGATGACAAGGATCTTTGCTGAGTCAGAACAAGTGCAAAACCCATGCCAAGCGGGTTTTCAAGAAAGGGACTTGAAAGAGCTGGGAATTAGCCCAAAACGGACAATAAACAACTAGTTTCTGTGCTGAGACCACTCCTCCAGGGACCGATAGGCTGATCAAAGCTCCCCACTCTCACTGGTGAACAGAGAAGCTTCCTACTATCCAAAGTATGGATCTGAGCAACACAGGAACCTGTACTAAAGTTCAGAATACAGGAAAACCTGAATTCAGGACTATTCTAGCTAAGAAAAGGCAGGAAACAAGGATATTGTTTTTTGTTTTTTCTTTTTTTTAATACAGATAGCAAGAAAACACAGTAAATGCTTTGCACAGGCTAGCACACTTGAGTAGGCAGCCTCAAAAGTTAAATTAAACAATAAAAGATGATTTTAAAGTGCAGGTAAGCAAAAATGCAATAACAAGCTTATTTAAGTAATACAGCAGTTACAAACTCACTTTTCGGTTAGAATATGCAGTCGCTAAAGTAAAGGCAGTAAAAAATACTTAAATCAGGTAGCAGTCACTCTTTTTGGTCTCTCTGCTGCTAGCACCACTCTGCAGGACCACAAGGAGTTTGCTGAGTCGGAACAAGTGCAAAAACCGTGCCAAGTGGGTTTTTAAGCAGGGGACTTGAAAGAGCTAGGAATTAGCCAAAAACAGCCAATAAGCAACTAGTTTCCTGGCTGCGATCGCTCCTCCAGGTACAGATAGGCTGCTCAAAGCTTCCCACTCTCACTGGTGAACAGAGAAGCTTCCTCCTATCCAAGTAAGGATCTGGGCAACACAGGAACCTGTACTAAAGTCCAGAATACAGCAAAACCTGAATACAGGACTGTTCTATTTCAGAAAAGGCAGGAAACAATGATTTTTTTTTTTTTTTTTTTAAGACAGATAGCAAGAAAACACAGTAAATGCCTTGCACAGGCTAGCACACTTGAGTAGGCAGCCTTAACAGTTAAATTAAACAATAAAAGATGATTTTAAAGTGCAGGTAAACAAAATGCAATAACAAGCTTATTTAAGTAATACAGCAGTTACAAACTCGCTTTTTGGTGAGAATATGCAGTCGCTAAAGTAAAGGCAGTAAAAAATACTTAAATCAGGTAGCAGTCACTCTTTTTCATCTCTCTGCTGCTAGCACCACTCTGCAGGACCATGAGGAGCTTTGCTGAGTCGGATTAATCACAAAATCCATGCCCAGCTGTTTTTTAAGCAGGGGACTTGAAAGAGCTAGAAATTAGCCCAAAACAGCCAGTAAACAACTAGTTTCTGGGCTGAGACCACTCCTCCAGTGACAGATAGGCTGCTCAAAGCTTCCCACTCTCTCTGGTGAACAGAGAAGCTTCCTCCTAACCAAGTAAGGATCTGGGCAACAGAAGAACCTGTACTAAAGTCCAGAATGCAGCAAAACCTGAATTCAGAACTATTCTAGCTCAGAAAAGGCGGGAAACAATGATATTTTTTTTGTTTTTTTCTTTTTTTTTTAAGAGAGATAGCAAGAAAACACAGTAAAGGCTTTGCACAGACTAGCACATTTGAGTAGGTAGCCTCAGCAGTTAAATTAAACAATAAAAGATGACTTTAAAGTGCACGTATGCAAAAATGTAATATCAAGCTTATTTAAGTAATACAGCAGTTACAAACTCGCTTTTTGGTGAGAATATGCAGTCGCTAAAGTAAAGGCAGTAAAAAATACTTACATCAGGTAGCAGTCACTCTTTTTCGTCTCTCTGCTGCTAGCACCACTCTGCAGGACCACGACGAGCTATGTTGAGTCGGAACAAGTG